>NC_135864.1:771524-811524 GCF_031162955.1 Sander vitreus
GTCATTTGTGGTTTCTGTTCAATGAGCGGTGGTTTCCACTGGTGAACTTCTGCCTGAGTCAACCCAACACACACAAACGTAGGCCTACTTTTTATTCAACATTTATTTAACCAGAAACAGAGTGATTGAGATTAAGAATCTCTTTTACGAGAGTGTCCTGGCCAAGACAGGCAGCAGCTCAATTATCATAACAATCACATCACAATGAAAATACTTTCTATCAAGATATTCAACAATGTCCGTTAGAAGTTATTTACATCAGGGATCAAACAGATCAATCAGTCAACACCATTTACAGCCAGATGTGCCTGCCTCCATGTCATTTATTATTACTTTAAAAGCATCTAAGGTTAAGGCAATTTTGCAAGTCAGGAGGGAGCAGCGTATTTAAACAGCCTTTTGCAGACTTAACTGGAATAAGACCTGGGAACGTAGACAATAAGACCTGGGAATGAAGACAATAAACAAAGACAATAAGACCTGGGAATCAAGACAATAAACGAAGACAATAAGCACTGGGAACAAAAACAATAAGACCTGGGAACGAAGACAATAAGACCTGGGAACGTAGACAATAAGACCTGGGAACGAAGACAATAAACAAAGACAATAAGACCTGGGAACGTAGACAATAAACAAAGACAATACAACACTGGGAACGTAGACAATAAGAACTGGGAACCAAGACAATAAACAAATACAATAAGACCTGGGAACCAAGACAATAAACAAATACAATAAGACCTGGGAACTTAGACAATAAGAACTGGGAACCAAGACAATAAGACCTGGGAACAAAGACAATAAACAAAGACAATAAGACCTGGGAACTTAGACAATAAGAACTGGGAACCAAGACAATAAGACCTGGGAACTTAGACAATAAACAAAGACAATAAGACCTGGGAACAAAGACAATAAACAAAGACAATAAGACCTGGGAACCAAGACAATAAGACCTGGGAACGAAGACAATAAACAAAGACAATACAACCTGGGAACGTAGACAATAAGACCTGGGAACGTAGACAATAAGACCTGGGAATGAAGACAATAAACAAATACAATACAACCTGGGAACCAAGACAATAAACAAAGACAATAAGACCTGGGAACAAAGACAATAAACAAAGACAATAAGACCTGGTAACGTAGACAATAAACAAAGACAATAAGACCTGGGAACAAAGACAATAAACAAAGACAATAAGACCTGGTAACGTAGACAATAAACAAAGACAATAAGACCTGGGAACAAAGACAATAAACAAAGACAATAAGACCTGGGAACAAAGACAATAAACAAAGACAATAAGACCTGGGAACAAAGACAATAAACAAAGACAATAAGACCTGGGAACTTAGACAATAAGAACTGGGAACCAAACAATAAGACCTGGGAACAAAGACAATAAACAAAGACAACAAGACCTGGGAACAAAGACAATAAACAAAGACAATAAGACCTGGGAACGTAGACAATAAACAAAGACAATAAGACCTGGGAACAAAGACAATAAACAAAGACAATAAGACCTGGTAACGTAGACAATAAACAAAGACAATAAGACCTGGGAACAAAGACAATAAACAAAGACAATAAGACCTGGGAACTTTGACAATAAGAACTGGGAACCAAGACAATAAGACCTGGGAACTTAGACAATAAGACCTGGGAACCAAGACAATAAGACCTGGGAACAAAGACAATAAACAAAGACAATAAGACCTGGGAACAAAGACAATAAACAAAGACAATAAGACCTGGGAATGAAGACAATAAACAAAGACAATAAGACCTGGGAACAAAGACAATAAACAAAGACAATAAGACCTGGGAACTTAGACAATAAACCAAGACAATAAGACCTGGGAACACATTCTCACTCCCATCGCATCAAAAAGCGATGCTTGGTCAGGTGCCTTTGTTGTTTATTATTGAAGCAAAAAAATCTCCTTTAGCGTCATATTTTGATGCGTTTGGTAATTTGACAGTCAGTGCTTTGTAATTGCAAGGAAGTGACATCATGATATACTTCTGTGTCTAACATATACAAGTGTGTTTAGTGTTTTGCAAAAAATGTGAGGCTTACATTGCGCTTATAGTACATCTGGGCTAACGTTTTGCTCCTTGAGTGTAAGGTTTTGAAAATATTGTAACACTTTTGATTTCAGTGTATAAGCAATCGGCAAAAACTGTAATACTACGTCATCTTACGAGCTCTGCCCGTGCGATCCATACAGACCTGACGCTGAGAAAACACCGACCAAGCGTCAGAATTTAAAGAGTTGGGAGTGAGAACACGTTGGGTATGAGGAAAGTATGTGCAAATTACTGTAATCCGCATCATCTCCTGCACGCTCTGCACCAAACGGAGGATTTCCAGGAAGTGAGAATGCATCTGACACGAACAGTGGTGGACTGTACTTAAAGTACATTTTTCACGTATCTGTACTTTTACTTTTATCTATTATCTATACTTTCTACTCCACTACATTTCTACAACGTTCCGTTACATTTTCTGATCAGTTTTTCCCCGTGCCAAAACGTCTTCCTGACCGTCACACGTTTGCAGTCCGCAGGGAAGCCTTCAGCAGCGGCCGCCCAGCTCCCTCGCGATATTATGAATCCCACTATGGCCACACCAAGACCCGCCCTTCAATAGCATTCATTGGCCGGGCGCGCACCGCTCCCGGTACTACTGCTGCTGCCATTACTGCTGCTGCTCCTGATACTCTGCTGGGTCATATGTGAAGCATCCGTTCACATAGTTAATATACAACCCGTATATTTATCTTAAAAACACTCCTGGTCCTCCTCAGCTGTGTGAAGCCACGTACTTGTTGTCCAAGCCCGTGTGTTCTCGCTAAATAAATGTGTGCAGCATTCACTGTCCCGTGGGAAATAATACAAAGTCGAGCTTCATGCAGATCACCCTGATAGATGACCAGAGTTGTAAGTCAGAATGTAAACTGGGCATAATTACATTAACCTAAAACTAACTTAATTAAAATGGCACAGCCCATACTTGTTTTTTTATTATTATAATATAGACATTAAGAGAATACATCGTTATGCAAGTACGTTAACTTTTAATAATTAAAGTACATTTAAATCAGGTACTTTTTACTTTCACTTAAGTAGGGTTGTCATTGTTGTACTTCTACTTTTACTAAAGTAAATATATCTCTGGTTATTTGTACTTTTACTTAAGTACTGAGATTCAGTACTTCCTCCACCACTGGACACGGACAATCTCACGTTGTGTTGGAGTCATGTGAGACAGGGAAACTCCAAATAATGTCCGGACCTAATCCTGCAACATTGTCCGGAGTTCATCTATGAAAAAGGGTTTCTGTAAGTTTGTTATACTGTGTTTGTTTGCAGGTTTCCTGAGAGTATTTACAGGTAAAATGTGTGTTATTATAAAGTTAAACAGCCGTCTGATAGTTTCATATGCGTGGTGTAACTACTGTGAAACCCAGCGTTCAGATTTAATAACATCTGTTTCTCTTTGTAGATTTATGACCCTTTTTTATTTCTGTTAAGTGGGTTTATTCTGCATCACATTAACACTTCATTCAGCCAAGAAAACACTGTTTACACATAAACTTTATATTCTCCTAAATTATGCAGAGATTTTGCTGAAGGCCGTTTTCTGCAGTTTGTTGTGATGCAAGACTTTCACTTCCTTACAGCGATGAGGACATTTTTCAGAAAATCCACTGGAGTTCGGACAGATTTATCTTGGCTTAAAACTTTCTCTGATTGTCTCCGTGAAAAGGGAAAGAATGCTCCGTTTACAGCAGCTATATGAACAATTTGTCATACTTGATAAAAGCATGCCTAAAAAACTGATATGATACTTTTCGATTCTATTCATCCTATTTTTCTCGACGTTTGTCCCTTTTTCATCCATTTTTGTAGCTTTTGTAGTACAGTAGAGAGTAGTATGTAGAGGGACAGCAGTAGAGAGTAGTATGTAGAGGGACAACAGTAGAGAGTAGTATGTAGAGACAGCAGTAGAGAGTAGTATGTAGAGAGACAACAGTAGAGAGTAGTATGTAGAGCGACAGCAGTAGAGAGTAGTATGTAGAGAGACAACAGTAGAGAGTAGTATGTAGAGAAGTATGTAGAGAAACAGCAGTAGAGAGTAGTTTGTAGAGAGACAGCAGTAGAGAGTAGTATCTAGAGAGTATGTAGAGAGAAGTATGTAGAGAGACAACAGTAGAGAGTAGTATCTAGAGAGTATGTAGAGAGACAACGGTAGAGAGTAGTATGTAGAGAGTATGTAGAGAGTAGTACGTAGAGAGACAACAGTAGAGAGTAGTATGTAGAGTAAGGCATGGATACTCGGGCTCGGTAACATCAGCACGATAAGGTATTTGTTGTAAAATGGTGCTGTGGCTCCTTTAAGAGAGCTCATTTCGTGTGTAAAGTGGGCAGAAGAGAGATAGAGAAAGAGGAAGCAGACGTGTAGATGCAACTGGAGCAGAGTTGGTGGAATAAGTTTATGTTTTGAACACAGTGTGTGTGTGTGTGTGTGTGTGTGTGTGTGTGTGTGTGTGTGTGGTGTCCGAGATGAACTCCAGACTGAAAGCCAAGTTCATTCATCTGCTCTCCAGAAACGGGATTTTAACCTCAACGTTATTCATTTCATACCGTGGGCCCTGGAGGTAACGAGTCTCCCCTGGTGTTCTGACCACGGTCAGGAAAGGTTAACACGTTGAACATTTTAAATTAAACAGATTATTAACGTGAGCTTGTTGCCCCGTGTGTGCTGATGACCTCATCTGCTGACATTTCTGAATGCCTTCCTACAGCTGCTTAATGAAAGCTTTCCTCACAAACAAACGTACATGTGTCATTAGTATGAGAAGATAATTAGATTTTAACTGTGTCGGACGTGGGCCGGGCTCGGACAGAAAAATTCGGCCCGATCCGGACTCCAATGTAGAGAGACAGCAGTAGAGAGTAGTATGTAGAGAGTATGTAGAGAGACAGCAGTAGAGAGTAGTATGTAGAGAGTATGTAGAGAGGCAGCAGTAGAGAGTAGTATGTAGAGAGTATGTAGAGAGACAGCAGTAGAGAGTAGTATGTAGAGAGTATGTAGAGAGGCAGCAGTAGAGAGTAGTATGTAGAGAGACAGCAGTAGAGAGTAGTATCTAGAGAGTATGTAGAGAGACAGCAGTAGAGAGTAGTATGTAGAGAGTATGTAGAGAGACAGCAGTAGAGAGTAGTATCTAGAGAGTATGTAGAGAGACAGCAGTAGAGAGTAGTATGTAGAGAGACAGCAGTAGAGAGTAGTATGTAGATAGACAGCAGTTGGGAGTAGTAAGTCTCGACCCAGAGCGCCTAAAAGTGACGCCAAGAGTCCCGGACCAAGCTTGTCTAAATATGACGTTAAAAGAGACTTTTTTGGTTCAATAACAAACGCCGAAATTACCTGAACAAGCGTCACTTTGTGACGCGATGGGAGTGAGAATGTGTTGGCCCGTCCCGTCAGAGACACTTTGGGGAAATGAAAGTCAAAGTTACATTAAAACCCTCAAAGATTCAGGGCTGGAGCCCCAGAGGCGCCGCCCCCCTGGAGGACATCCTGCCTTTTGTTTCCCAGCAGCTCCTCTACCATCTATAATTCATCGTGCGTAATGGGCGGCTGATATTTTGGGGAAACGCCATTTGCAAAAAAAATCAATGGATCAAATAATGAGCAGCTGACAGAGAGGAAAGGTGTTGGTTTGGAAAGCAGCCGGGTAATCTGATCGGAGTCCAGATTTAAAGCTGATTAATAAATAAATGATGTGCCTCCAACAAAACATGAATTATTCAGACGTTCAGCCGTCAAAAAAAACTCTTAATAAACGTTGGCCCACATATTGAGATGCACATTTTGGGCAACTAATGACCTGAATCTAAATGGTCGACTGTTGACTCGGGTGAATGTGTGTGTGTGTGTGTGTGTGTGTGTGTGTGTGTGTGTGTGTGTGTGTGTGTGTGTGTGTGTGTGTGTGTGTGTGTGTGTGTGTGTGTGTGTGTGTGTGTGTGTGTGTGTGCTGTGTGTGTGTGTGTGTGTGTGTGTGTGTGTGTGTGTGTGTGTGATGTGTGTGTGTGCTGTGTGTGTGTGTGTATGTGTGTGTGTGTGTGTGTGTGTGCATGTGTGAGGACTGTGTCTGTGTGTGTGTGTGTGTGTGTGTGTATGTGTGTGTATGTGTGTGTAGAGACTGTGTCTGTGTGTGTGTGTGTGTCGTAGTGTGTATGTGTGTGTGTGTAAGATGTGTGTGTGACTAGTGTGTGTGTGTGTGTGTATGTGTGAGAAGTGTGTGTGTGAGACTGTAGTGTGAGACTGTGTGTGTGTGTGTAATAGTGTGTGTGTATGTGTGTGTGTGTGTGTGATGTGTATGTGTGTGAGAGTGTGTGTGATGATGTATGTGTGTGTGTGTGTGTGTGTGTGTGTGTGTGTGTGTGTGTGTGTGTGAGATGTGTGTGTGTGTGTGATGTAGTGTGTGTGCTGTGATGTGTGTGTGTGTGTGTGTGTGTGTGTGTCTGTCTGTCTGTCTGTGTGTGTGTCTGTGTGTATTTGTGTGTGTGTATGTCTGTGTGTGTGTGTAGTGTGTATGTGTGTGTGTGTGTGTGTGTGTGTGTGTGTGTGTGTGTATGTGTGTGTGTGTGTGTGTATGTGTGTGTGTGTGTGTGTGTGTGTGTGTGTGTGTGTGTGTCTGTCTGTGTGTGTGTGTGTGTGTGTGTGTGTGTGTGTGACCTCTTTCTTTCATTTTTTATTGGTGCGTCCAATCGGAGTCTGAAGGCAGGAAGATTTACTCTCTTTAAACAAATCAAATCAGACTCTCGACTCTCAAGCAGCTGCCAAAAATCCGTCTGATAATCAATCGTTTTTATTATCAAACTGTTAACGATCACCAATAATCTGGGTCAGGGTTTCATAGGATAATAATATCTTGTTCATCACAAATCATTTTATCTTTATTCCTTTTGGATTGAAGAAGGAAAATCTCTGAGTACAATTTGTCTCATAGTGTGTCTGTGTGTGTGTGTGTGTGTGTGTGTGTGTGTGTGTGTGTGTGTGTGTGTGTGTGTCTGTCTGTGTGTGTGTGTGTGTGTGTGTGTGTGTGTGTGTGTCTGTCTTTCTGTGTGTGTGTGTCTGTCTGTGTGTGTGTGTGTGTGTGTGTGTGTGTGTGTGTGTGTGTATGTGTGTCTGTCTGTGTGTGTGTCTGTCTGTCTGTGTGTGTGTGTGTGTGTGTGTGTGTGTGTCTGTCTGTCTGTGTGTGTGTCTGTCTGTGTGTGTGTGTGTGTGTGTGTGTGTGTGTGTGTCTGTCTTTCTGTGTGTGTGTGTCTGTCTGTGTGTGTGTGTGTGTGTGTGTGTGTGTGTGTGTGTGTATGTATGTGTCTGTCTGTGTGTGTGTCTGTCTGTCTGTGTGTGTGTGTGTGTGTGTGTGTGTGTGTGTGTCTGTCTGTGTGTGTGTGTGTGTGTGTGTGTGTGTGTGTGCTGTGTGTGTGTCTGTCTGTCTGTCTGTGTATGTGTGTCTGTCTGTGTGTGTGTCTGTCATGTGTGTGTGTGTGTGTGTGTGTGTGTGTGTCTGTGTGTGTGTGTGTGTGTGTGTGTGTGTGTGTCTGTGTGTCTGTCTATCTGTGTGTGTGTGTCTGTCTGTGTGTGTGTCTGTCTGTCTGTGTGTGTGTTTGTGTGTGCCTTTTTGTGTGTGTGCGCCTGTGTGTGTGCCTGTGTGTGTGTGTGTGTCTGTGTGTGTGTGTGTGTGTGTGTGTGTCTGTGCGCCTGTGTGTGTCTGTCTGTCTGTCTGTGTGTGTAGTCTGTCTGTCGTGTCTGTGTGTGTGTGTGTGTCTGTCTGTGTATGTGTGTGTGTGTGTGTGTGTGTGTGTGCGTGCGCCTGTGTTTGTGTATGTGTGTGTGTGTGTGTGTGTGTGTGTCTGTCTGTGTGTGTGTGTGTTTGTGTATGTGTGTGTGTGTGTGTGTGTGTGTGTGTGTGTGTGTGTGTGTGTGTGTGTGTGTGTGTGTGTGTTTGTGTATGTGTGTGTGTGTGTGTGTGTGTGTGTTAGTCTGTTTATTATTTTTTCATGTATCTGTGTTTAATCTTCCAGATGTTTCAGAATAAAAGTCTCACCGCCAGAAACAAGTTGTTCGTTATAATATAAGACTTCTAATTAATTTCGTTGTGTAATCGTATGTTTTATGTTTAACGGTCTTAAAGGATCCCCGTTGAGGAATATAAATCTGGCAGAGAAATATTTTATATTAAATTCTATTATTCTTCTTATCCGAAAACTGTCAAATTAAATAGAAAAGTCATTTAAATCAGCTGTGACGTCAGGGAAGTAACGGAGATTTCCCTCTGTGAAAAGGCTTTTATTGTGAAAGAGATAAAGGACATGAGCGAGGAGGAGGAGGAGGAGAGGAGGAGAGGAGAGGAGAGAGGAGGAGAGAGGAGAGGAGAGGAGGAGGAGGAGAGGAGGAGGAGGAGAGGAGAGAGGATGAGAGAGGAGAGGAGAGAGGAGGAGGAGGAGAGGAGGAGGAGAGAGAGGAGAGAGGAGAGGAGGAGAGGAGAGGAGAGAGGGAGAGGAGTAGAGGAGGAGGAGAGGAGGAGGAGGAGAGGAGAGGAGGAGAGGAAGAGGAGGAGAGGAGGAGGAGGAGAGGAAGAGAGGAGGAGAGGAGGAGAGGAGAGGAAGAGAGTAGAGGAGGAGAGGAGGAGGAGAGGAGGAGGAGAGGAAGAGGAGAGGTGAGGATGAGAGGGAGGAGAGGAGGGAGAGGAGGAGGAGGAGAGGAGAGGAGAGGGAGGAGGAGGAGGAGGGGAGGAGAGAGAGAGGAGAGGAGAGAGAGGAGGAGGAGAGAGGAGGAGGAGGAGGAGGAGGAGAGGAGGAGGAGAGGAAGAGGAGGAGGAGGAGAAGAGGAGGAGGAGAGGAAGAGGATGAGGAGGAGAGGAGGAGGAGAGGAGAGGATGAGGAGGAGAGGAAGAGAGGAGGAGAGGAGAGGCAAAGGAGGCGTCCCCATTACACCCCCATTACTCCCCCATTACTCCCCCATTACATCACCTTTACCCCCTTTTTCCGATGTTTTAGGCACTGATTGCTATGACAGCTGAGGACCTTTTTTCCGACTCTTTGGGGTCTTTACGAGGCCCAAACTGTAAGTGAGAAACTATATGAGACTACGCAGTAACACAGTCAGGATATGTGACTTTTTCTCTTAAATTAAAGCACGTTAATAAACTCTCCTACATAGTGAAACTGAGTCGGATGTTTTTATGACTTCATCGGTCGTTTTGAGTCATTATTTCTGGTTTGGTTTGTCTTTATAGACACATTTATATGTGCACTGCTTAAGGTTGAAGAATGCTTTTTCTCTTTCTCTAAAAAAGAGATTTAATAAAGTCAAATCCTCCCCGAGTCCTCTCCGTCCCAGAGCTGAACTTGGCGTGTTTGACGGTCTGACAGGAGGAGAAGAAAACGTTGTTTAGCATCACAATATTTCTCTTAGTCTCACCTGTCAATCTCAAAGCCTTAAAGAGTATTTCTCAGAGAGCTGGAGGGGGGAGGTGGTGGTTCCGGGGTCTCTAATCCTGCTGTCAGTCTCTCCGTGTGCTGCTGATGGGGGGATTGTGTAACCTCTGTCCAGGGGAGGCCTGTCCAACACGTTAATTCCTCTATTGACAGATGTCCAATCAGAGCGGCCGGCTGCGATCCCTTCTGCATGCTAATGAGCTGCAGCTTTCGGACAAACATCCTCCACCGATCAATAACTTTTACACTTCTGCTCAGAGAACAACAACTCTGGGAACATCGGCTATCAAACACATTCACGTGAAGTCTACAGTAACTGCGACAAAAAGTGACATGAATACGGAAATAAACGTTGGAAAATGCATCAGAAAAGCAATGAAAACGTCAACAAATTGTTGAAAAAAAGCCCCCAAAAAGAGTAACACAAAAAGCGAAAAAAAAACATCAACAAATCTTGAAACAAGCTTTGAAGAAAGCGTTGAAAAATAGACAAAAAAATGAACATTTCTTAATCGCGATTAATCGCTGAATTTCTATAGTTAATGGCGATTAATCATGTTTTGTTATTATTTTGCATATCAGAACTGTTTTTAAGTACATAATAACAATGGAAAGCCATTTATTTATTTATTTCGGGTTTATTTAACAGGGACAATGCACACTAATACATATAAAAATGTAAAATGTGCCAAAAAACATACACACACACACACACACACACACATGCACAGACTGACACACAGACAGACGAAACACACACACACACACACACACACACACACACACACACACACACACACACACACACACACACACACACACACAGACAGACAAACACACACACACACACACACATACACACACACACACACACACACACACACACACACACACACACACACACACACACACACACACACACACACACACACACACACACACACACACACACACACACACACATACACAGACAGACAAACACACACACACAATCACACACACACACACACACACACACACACACACATACACACGCAGACACACACATGCACACACACACACACATACACATACACACACACACACACACACACACACACACACACACAGACACACACACACACACACACACACACACACACACACACACACACACACACACACACACACACACACATACACAAGCCAAACGTTCAGTCCATGTAACAGACAACATAGGCATAGCACAAGTGGCAGAAACAGGCAGGACAGGAAAGAGAAGACAGCAGCAAGACTGATTGTGTAATGTCGACAGTCCTGGTGACCTGTTAGCCACTTCTTTACGTTAAATGTAAAAGAAACGTATTTGCATGTGAGTTGCAATGAGGCTCCATTCATGAGCAGCGCTGACTGAAAAAGCTGTACCAGAGGATCTTAACTGGGAATCAAATGAATGCAAAGAAAGTTACTTTATGAACTTGACATTTAAGATTTATATTTGTTTATTATATATTTACTGTAAACAAAAGAAAAACGTGTCAATCTGTCATTATTGCACAATTCAGAACATGCCGACCGTAGTACGTCTTTAAGACCCGAGTCCTCTACGACAGGGGTTCCCAACCTTCACTCCTTGGCGCCCCCCCTACTCATGTCTAAGAAAAGCTGAGCCCCCCCTCCTGAGGTAACTCTGGAGATGGATTATCAGCACTTTTACGTTTCTCCGCCATGTTTCATTCATAAAATAGTGATGCTGTGGCGGCAGGACAAACGAGGATGCTAGCAGCTAGCAGCTGACCTGATGACAGCATCTAGCAGCTAGCAGCTAGCAGCTGACCTGATGACAGCAGCTAGCAGCTAGCAGCTGACCTGATGACAGCAGCTAGCAGCTGACCTGATGACAGCAGCTAGCAGCTAGCAGCTAGCAGCTGACCTGATGACAGCAGCCAGCAGCCAGCAGCTGACCTGATGACAGCAGCCAGCAGCTAGCAGCTGACCTGATGACAGCTGCTAGCAGCCAGCAGCTGACCTGATGACAGCAGCTAGCAGCTGACCTGATGACAGCAGCTAGCAGCTAGCAGCTGACCTGATGACAGCAGCTAGCAGCTAGCAGCTGACCTGATGACAGCAGCTAGCAGCTAGCAGCTGACCTGATGACAGCAGCTAGCAGCTGACCTGATGACAGCAGCTAGCAGCTAGCAGCTGACCTGATGACAGCAGCTAGCAGCTAGCAGCTAGCAGCTGACCTGATGACAGCAGCTAGCAGCTAGCAGCTAGCAGCTGACCTGATGACAGCAGGGGTCCCAGGTTAAGAGGTCCCGCGGGTTTGGCCTACTTAGTAGCTGCCTACAATGTAAAGCAAGAACAAAAATACATAGTTTTCGTGTGTAGTAGGCGTGTGGTGTTTAATTTCCCCGTGGCAGTTCGTGAAATGGTAACGGTCGAAAATCGTGACCTGTACACGTATCAATAAATAAAAATAACGTGACTATTTCCGAACTGGCGTGAGACCGGGTTTCACGAGGAAGTGGCAGCTTGATGATAAGTAACAGTGCTGCAAAGGGTCAAAATAGTATCTGTTAGGCACCACGCCAAGCCCAGTGAAGTGTAAAATACATTAATAAATGGCAACATGCGATTAATGCTATTAAAAAAATAATTAGCACATTATGCGTAATGCTGACAGCCCTAAAAAACAAATCCAACAAAAGCCACATCGGAAAAAGTGACCAAAACGCCAACAAAAAGCACAAAGAAGGCGACAAAAACATTGAATAAAAACATGGAAAATGTGTGTGGTGGTCTAGGAATTGAATTGATTGAGATCAGATTGTCTTTTGGTTTCACAACTCTTTTTATTTTGGTTTCCATGAAGCTTCACACTGAAATATGTGCAGCTCAAACAACGTCCACGGTTGCATCACAACTTCTTCTGATTTATGCACTTTGAGTTGTGACTGTTACACAACTCGGTCTGCTGATCAGTCACTTTGCAGAGAGATAAATAAGATACAAGATACAACTGTATTAATCCAGAGAGAAACTGCAGCAGAGGTACAAAGAGGGATATCGAACATAATATAAACAACCAACAACATACCGATATGTAAAGAGTTAAATATTGTAATGCGAGACATACAAACTCCCCCATAAGTGGTTTGTTCCAGCATCATTCTTACCTATATTTGGTATTTATTTGTGACCTATGTTCCCACAGCCCTATGGTCCCACAGCTCTATGGTCCCACAGCCCAATGTTCCCACAGCCCTATGGTCCTACAGCCCTATGTTCCCACAGTCCTATGTTCCCACAGCCCTATGTTCCCACAGCCCTATGTTCCCACAGCCCTATGTTCCCACAGCCCTATGGTCCCACAGCCCAATGTCCCACAGCCCTATGGTCCCACAGCCCAATGTTCCCACAGCCCTATGGTCCCACAGCCCTATGTTCCCACAGCCCTATGGTCCCACAGCCCTATGGTCCCACAGCTCTATGGTCCCATAGCCCAATGTTCCCACAGCCCTATGTTCCCACAGCCCTATGGTCCCACAGCCCAATGTCCCACAGCCCTATGTTCCCACAGCCCTATGGTCCCACAGCCCAATGTTCCCACAGCCCTATGGTCCCACAGCCCTATGGTCCCACAGCCCAATGGTCCCACAGCCCAATGGTCCCACAGCCCAATGGTCCCACAGCCCAATGGTCCCACAGCCCAATGGTCCCACAGCCCTAATGGTCCCACAGCCCTATGGTCCCACAGACCTATGTCCCACAGCCCTATGGTCCCACAGCCCAATGTCCCACAGCCCAATGTCCCACAGCCCAATGTTCCCACAGCCCTATGTTCCCACAGCCCTATGTTCCCACAGCCCTATGGTCCCACAGGCTTACGAAAAAACGGAGCTACGTCACGTTCTGCATCACGTGATAACCTTCAGGAAGTGAAGTCACGTCTGATTTGAAGCCAGACCTCCATCTTTTTATCAACTTAACTAAGTAATTTTGGTGTCTAAACTCAACTGTATCGGCCTCTGAAAGGACCGTCCCATCACATTGCTCTATACCCCACTCACAGTCACCTTTTCTCTGCTACATTTAAAGCGTAAGACCTGTTACACACTGGCTGCGTGGCGAGCGTGTTGGAAGCGTTTCCAGGCAACATAGAAATACAAAAAGATGTTTATGTGTCAGAAAACGAAATAAAATCGGATCTTAAACAGCTGTTTGTATTTAATGCAGTTGAGCTTTTATTTTGAAATAGGGAAGTTTGCAGCAACTTCAGGGAAACAAAATGAAAAATACACTGCTGTGGACGTTGTTTACTTCATTAATGTGTTTACTGTGTTCATGGACTGAGCATGGGACGAGGATTCGGTATTCTGGTTTCGGATTCTGCAGACTCTTAACCAATGGATTCTGTATTCGGCCGAATCCCCCAAAATATCTGGATTCATTGCATCCCTATTTACATGTGAAACAT
This sequence comes from Sander vitreus, assembly GCF_031162955.1. Taxonomy (NCBI): domain Eukaryota; kingdom Metazoa; phylum Chordata; class Actinopteri; order Perciformes; family Percidae; genus Sander; species Sander vitreus. Next base: position 785,513 of record NC_135864.1, read on the forward strand.
TCATGTGTGCGTCTGTTGTATTGGTATTTAGAGTGTATTTCATGTCAGTTTTCTCCCATACTCCATCTATGTATTCTAAAACTTTACCATCTGTTGGAACAGAGCGTTAGTTTGAAGTTCCTGATGGGAAACTCTGGGCTGTGATTGGATGTCGTCAGCGGCTCGCTGGCAGGTTGACCTCTGAATTACGTTCTCGCAGTAAAATGTAAAACATCTCCTGTATATAATGAACTCTCTGCAGCAGCCTTGAAAACGCAGAGCCAGTGATTAAGCTTTCAGCGTCTGCTCTTAACGTTTCCCTCTCTGTGAACAGAACCCAAAACCTCCGCTCTGTTTCTGATACACAACACCGGCCAGATGGCTGCGAGTGATTATAGCTGTCGGAATCGATACCTACCTGCGTCCATCTCGGCCTGGCGCCACCGTGAAGAGCCAGCGCTGTTCCCGAAAACAAAACACCCGCTCAGTGTGAATGCTGGAGGTTTCTCATCATGTGTTTGTATGTGAATTTAAACAGGGATCTACAATTAAGTCCTCCAAACTGTACGATGATATTAGGGGTGTCACGATTCTCCAAATCCTCGATTTGATTATATTTCTGATTCTTAGGTTGATTTTTACATTTATATTTTTTAACCAACACGTAAAATATGGACGCTTGGTCAGGTGCCTTTGTCGTTCTTATTGAAACTAAAAGTCTCCTTTAGCGCTATAAGTAAACGCGCTTGGTCGGGACTATTGCCGTCATTTTAGCTCTATAAGTAAACGAGCTTGGTCGGGACTATTGACATCCCTTTAGCGCTATAAGTAAACGCGCTTGGTCGGGACTATTGACGTCCCTTTAGCGCTATAAGTAAACGCGCTTGGTCGGGACTATTGACGTCCCTTTAGCGCTATAAGTAAACGCGCTTGGTCGGGACTATTGACGTCCCTTTAGCGCTATAAGTAAACGAGCTTGGTCGGGACTATTGACATCCCTTTAGCGCTATAAGTAAACGAGCTTGGTCGGGACTATTGACGTCCCTTTAGCGCTATAAGTAAACGAGCTTGGTCGGGACTATTACGTCCCTTTAGCGCTGTAAGTAAACGAGCTTGGTCGGGACTATTATGTCCCTTTAGCGCTATAAGTAAACGAGCTTGGTCGGGACTATTGACGTCCCTTTAGAGCTATAAGTAAACGAGCTTGGTCGGGACTATTGCCGTCACTTTAGAGCTATAAGTAAACGAGCTTGGTCGGGACTATTGACGTCCCTTTAGCGCTATAAGTAAACGAGCTTGGTCGGGACTATTGATGTCCCTTTAGCGCTGTAAGTAAACGCGCTTGGTCAGGACTATACATCATTCTCATATTCATATGCATCATCCTAAATATACCCTGTTATGTTTTAGTCAGCATGTCATCAGCCCATTGCTCTTGAAAGAAAAAGAAAGAAAAAAGCCTCATCAAAGAACAACGTTCATGTTTCTTGACCAAGAGCCAATCATTTGTTTATCCCGTTGTGAATAAGCTTCCTTTCTCCCTGTTCACTGGGCCCTGTTGCCAAAATAAATACTGATTGGTGGCTGCATAATAGTTAATTTCAGTGTAATGTTGTAGGTTATTGTTGTATTGTTACTTCATTATTTATTTATTTATTATTTATTTTTATAGGCCTGTTCAGTAGGTTGTTTTGCGATGGCTCTGCCTGTGATGTGTGTGTGTGTGTGTGTGTGTGTGTGTGTGTGTGTGGGGGGGGTAGCTCAGCTCTTCACCAACTTAATTGAGCAGAGTGCATGCAGGTTTGCCTCATTAGGTCCTTTCTGTAGGGAGGGGCTGGGCAATCCTAAAGTGTACAGCAATAGGTAAGCAATTGACATTTTTATATTATGTTGGTGGTTGTGTAAGCACATGTGTATATACATATATATATATATATATATATATATATATATATATATATATATATATATATATATATATGAAACGTCTCCTCCTTTCCTGCTTTTTGTTTTGATGATTGGGTGTTTTTTCCGCTACATATTAAGGCCTGTTTACGGTGTGTTTTAGCTGGGTTAATCTGAGAGAGCGTGGCGCTCACAGACACCAGAATGAACGGGTTCACAGTAACGTTCATCAGGCAGTAAAACAGCACATTCAGTTCATGTTCGCCCAAAATATGAACGAGTTCATGGACTATCGCTCAATGAACGCGTTCAGGCACAATACTATATATATATATATATATATATATATATATATATATATATATATAGTATATGAAAGTCTTGTGTTTTTGTGTTTATAGGAATGTCAGCTATCACATTTATCTACATGGTATGGTATTTTCAGAAGGAATGGGCAGCTTGCAGTGAAGTTGCTGGTTTCGTTTGTTTGAGGGTATTTCCTTCCTATCTTCCTTCCTTCCTTCCTTCTCTCCTTCCTTCTCTCCTTCCTTCTCTCCTTCCTTCTCTCCTTCCTCCTCTCCTTCCTTCTCTCCTTTCCTTCGTCCCTCCTATCTACATAAACTTTGCACTTTAAAAGCCTCCTCTCCAGTCTTCAGTCGTGACACCGAACAAACATATTTCTTGTCAACCTGCTTTTTATCCATATTAAGAAACGATTCCAAAACTGGACACACACACACACACATACAGACACACACACACACACACACACATGCACGCACGCACATACATACACACACACACACACACACACACACGCACACGCACACGCACACGCACACGCACACGCACACACACACACACACACACACACACACACACACTCATACAGGGAATAAGTTAACAATACAAGAGTAAATAACTAAACTGACACACGACCGTGACAGTCAGTTGGTTGTGTAGTGTTGACACTGATGCTTCTTTACTTCCTCGCGCAGGATTATTTGTTTTCACACAACGTAGCGATGAACGTGAAGCCCAACGAGAAGCTGAATGACTTCCTGGAAAGAAAAGAGAAAAAAGGAAAAAGAGGCTTAATTACATCGACACCATCCCAACGCCGGCATCGCGGCCTCCGTCGGATGGCCAACATCTGCATTTTAATCGATTTAGCTTCCTCCCTCCTCCGCTCCTCCCCTCCGTGTCTTTCGAGATCATTAACTTTATTGGATTGGACATTCCTGTTGCAAAAACAATTCAGCATAATCATTTGCAATGCAACTCCCCAAGTGCAGCATGCAAATGCTGCTCGCGCTCGCCGCCCAGGCCTGGCAATTACTGACGGAGCACAGATGCGGGCGGCCGCTCTGTCAGAATAGAGTCAGGGCTGCAAATAATGTGATTACTCAGTCATTACATATTGGAGTGCATTCATTACGGGGCAGCAGTGGATTCTGGGCATTGTTGACATCGCCTTGGCAGTGCCTGCGACGTAACAGGATGTCAGGAACGTAAAGCCCATAATCTCATTCTCAGGCAGTCCAAGACTCCCCCCGAACTGTGGCGAGCTCCAGATGACGCGAGCTGAATGCTGAAAACGCACACACACACACACACAAACATGCATCTTACAGAGACACACACACACACACACACATATACACACGCACACACACACACACACACACATACACACAAACACACATATACACACGCACACACACACATGCACAAACACACACAACACACATACATACACACACACACACACAGACGAAGAATTGGTGTGTGTGTGTGTGTGTGTGTGTGTGTGTGTGCATGTGTGTGTCCCAATTTTGAGTTGCGTGTCCCGAGTCCCGACAAAAGCCTTTCGGGACGCTAAAATGTCCTCGTTTACACTAACCACTATTTCATTTCATTTTTTATTTCATTTTATTGTTTATCTCGAACAATCAACAATGTTGCAACATCAAAAAAAAAGAAAAAAACTTTATAATAACAAAGTATGAGTTTGAGAAGGAGCAGGCAGAAGCATATAGCTTATTAGGTCCTGCCCCTACTTCCCAATATCATATTATTACAAAACAAATAGATATGCAAATACAGCATACAATCATTCAGGTCTTACAACAACATACAACAATATACAACAATATAAAACAACATACAACAATATACAACAACATACAGCAATATACAACAATATACAACAATATACAACAATATACAACAACATACAACAACATACAACAATATACAACAACATACAACAATATACAACAATATACAACAACATACAACAACATACAACAATATACAACAATATACAACAATATACAACAATATACAACAATATACAACAACATACAGCAATATACAACAATATACAACAATATACAACAATATACAGCAATATACAACAACATACAACAATATACAACAATATACAACAATATACAACAACATACAACAATATACAACAATATACAACAACATACAACAACATACAGCAATATACAACAATATACAACAACATACAACAACATACAACAATATACAACAACATACAATATACAACAATATACAACAACATACAACATACAACAATATACAACAACATACAACAACATACAACAACATACAACAATATACAACAATATACAACAACATACAACAATATACAACAATATACAACAACATACAACAATATACAACAATATACAACAACATACAACAACGTACAACAACATACAACAACATACAACAATATACAACAACGTACAACAATATACAACAATATACAACAACATACAACAACATACAACAACATACAACAATATACAACAATATACAACAACATACAATATACAACAATATACAACAACATACAATATACAACAATATACAACAACATAGAACAATATACAACAACGTACAACAATATACAACAATATACAACAACATACAACAACATACAACAACATACTACAACATACAACAATATACAACAACATACACCAACATACAACAATGTACAACAACATACAACAACATACAACAATACACAACAACATACAACAACATACAACAATATACAACAACATACAACATACAACAATATACAACAACATACAACAACATACAACAATATACAACAACATACAACAATATACAACATACAACAATATACAACAATATACAACAACATACAACAATATACAACAACGTACAACAACATACAACAATATACAACAATATACAACAACATACAACAATATACAACAACGTACAACAATATATAACAATGTACAACAATGTACAACAATATACAACAACATACAACAATATACAACAACATACAACAACATACAACAACATACAACAATATACAACAATATACAACAATGTACAACAACATACAACAACATACAACAATATACAACAATATACAACAATGTACAACAACATACAACAATATACAACAATATACAACAATATACAACAATATACAACAATGTACAACATACAACAACATACAACAACATACAATATACAACAACATACAATGTACAACAATATACAACAACATACAGCAATATACAACAATATACAACAACATACAACAACATACAACAACATATAACAATATACAACAACATACAACATACAACAATATACAACAACGTACAACAACATACAACAATATACAACAACATACAACAACATACAACAACATACAATATACAACAACATACAACATACAACAATATACAACAACATACAACAACATATAACAATATACAACAACATACAACAACATACAACAATATACAACATACAACAATATACAACAATATACAACAATATACAACAATATACAACAACGTACAACAACATACAACAATATACAACAACATACAACAACATACAACAACATACAACAATATACAACAACATACAACATACAACAACATACAACAACATACAATATACAACAACATACAACAACATACAACAATACCTTTACATTACAATTCCATTCCTATGTTTCTGTCTGTTCTTTTCTGTATTGGTCATGTATTGATTTCTTTAATCTATGTTTGAACTGAATGATATTTTGGCTGTTTGATGTCATTGTTCAGTCTATTCCATGAGGTCGCCCCACAAACTGAAACACACATGCTTTTAAACAGCAGCACTATGAAAGTGTCGCAGTTGTCAGCAATTACACAGCCAACGTGGTCTTATTATAGCCCGATCATTATCTAAACCCATGTAGAAAGACTAATAAAGCTTCCAGCGTATGACTTTAACAATGTGTGAGCGTGTGTCAGTCAATCGTTTCGGTCTGCGTCTGCAGAATCTGTGCAGCCAGCGTTAAAATGTATATTTCTAAACATTTTTGCAATGCCTCTTCTTATCTGTCTCGTTTTGACCGTAGACGGTGAAAGAAATGGACACAGCGATGCTGCATTTCAAAAGCAGGGAGATTCTGTTCAAAAATGTAGGTCGATGTCAGTTCGCCATGTGTCTACCGGGCACAGATGCTCCCGTTGAGCAGATCTTTTCGCTCATGAACAACACATGGACTGACGGGAGGAACCGCGTGACTATTCCCACCTTGAAGGCGCTACTCTCTTTATTGACACCTGTGCACAAGTTCACAGCAGGCTTTCAGCCAACACATTGATTCTAGAGCAAAAGTTTATTAATTATATTTATATTTAATGTTTCCAATAGGGAATTTGCTCTATCAAATGAGATTACATTTGTGTGTGTGTGTGTGTTGTTTGTTAGAATAACACTGGTAACACTTTACGGTAAGGGTACACAAACTATCATGAATTCATGCATGAATTAATTGGTGTATGTATTATTATGCATTATTTAATTAATGATTTATGTATTACTGCATTCCTTAATATCCCATGAATCATCAGGAATTGACATGTTCATAGTCTGTCATTCGTGACCTCAGACATGAACAACACACCTAAAGCATTAGGTACGTGGGCACATTTATTAAGCATGATCATGATTATTTATTTTCTGCAAAAAGTGCATAAAAATGTTTTACGCCACGTCCACACGTACCAAAACAATCTTCCCCCCCCGTCTTCCCTGGCATCGTTTCAAGGATATTTGCGTCCAAACGGATCCATTTGTAGATGACTCAACACGCTACTTCATATTCCAGGCCTATAGGTGGCGCTGTTTGTGCTACAGAAATTCAACAATATACAATATACAACAATATACAACAACGTACAACAACATACAGCAATATACAACAACATACAACAACATACAACAATATACAGCAATATACAACAATATACAACAACATACAACAACATACAGCAATATACAACAATATACAACAACATACAACAACATACAACAATATACAACAATATAAAACAACATACAACAACATACAACAACATACAGCAATATACAACAATATACAACAATAACATACAACAATATACAACAATATACAACAATAACATACAACAATATACAATAATATACAACAACATACAGCAATATACAACAATATACAACAACATACAACAACATACAGCAATATACAACAATATACAACAACATACAACAACATACAACAATATACAACAACATACAACAACATACAACAACATACAACAATATACAACAATATACAACAACATACAACAATATACAACAATATACAACAATATACAACAACATACAGCAATATACAACAATATACAACAACATACAGCAATATACAACAACATACAACAACATACAACAATATACAACAACATACAACAACGTACAACAACATACAACAATATACAACAACATACAACAATATACAACAACATACAACAACATACAACAACATACAACAATATACAACAATATACAACAACATACAATATACAACAATATACAACAACATACAATATACAACAATATACAACAACATACAACAACATACAACAACATACAACAACATACAACATACATCAATATACAACAACATACAACATACATCAATATACAACAACATACAACAATATACAACAACATACAGCAACATACAACAACATACAACAACATACAACAATATACAACAACGTACAACAACATACAACAACATACAACAATATACAACAACATACAACATACAACAATATACAACAACATACAACAACATACAACAATATACAACAACATACAACAATATACAACAATATACAACAACATACAACAATATACAACAACATACACCAACATACAACAATGTACAACAACATACAACAACATACAACAATACACAACAACGTACAACAATATACAACAACATACAACAATATACAACAATATACAACATACAACAACATACAACAACATACAACAATATACAACAATATACAACAATATACAACAATATACAACAACATACAACAATATACAACAATATACAACAATATACAACAACATACAACAACATACAACAATATACAACAATATACAATATACAACAATATACAACAACGTACAACAACATACAGCAATATACAACAACATACAACAACATACAACAATATACAACAACATACAACAACATACAACAACATACAACAATATACAAAAACATACAACAACATACAACAATATACAACAATATACAACAATATACAACAACATACAACAACATACAACAATATACAACAACATACAATATACAACAACATACAACATACAACAACATACAACAACATACAATATACAACAACATACAACAACATACAACAACATACAACAACATACAATATACAACAACATACAACAATATACAACAACATACAACAATATACAACAACATACAGCAATATACAACAATATACAACAACATACAACAACATACAACAACATACAACAATATCTTTACATTACAATTCCATTCCTATGTTTCTGTCTATTCTTTTCTGTATTGGTCATGTATTGATTTCTTTAGTTTGAACTGAATGATATTTTGGCTGTTTGATGTCATTGTTCAGTCTATTCCATGAGGTCGCCCCACAAACTGAAACACACATGCTTTTAAACAGCAGCACTATGAAAGTGTCGCAGTTGTCAGCGATTACACAGCCGACGTGGTCTTATTATAGCCCGATCATTATCTAAACCCATGTAGAAAGACTAATAAAGCTTCCAGCGTATGACTTTAACAATGTGTGAGCGTGTGTCAGTCAATCGTTTCGGTCTGCGTCTGCAGAATCTGTGCAGCCAGCGTTACAATGTATATTTCTAAACATTTTTGCAATGCCTCTTCTTATCTGTCTCGTTTTGACCGTAGACGGTGAAAGAAATGGACACAGCGATGCTGCATTTCAAAAGCAGGGAGATTCTGTTCAAAAATGTAGGTCGATGTCAGTTCGCCATGTGTCTACCGGGCACAGATGCTCCCGTTGAGCAGATCTTTTCGCTCATGAACAACACATGGACTGACGGGAGGAACCGCGTGACTATTCCCACCTTGAAGGCGCTACTCTCTTTATTGACACCTGTGCGCAAGTTCACAGCAGGCTTTCAGCCAACACGTTGATTCTAGAGCAAAAGTTTATTAATTATATTTATATTTAATGTTTCCAATAGGGAATTTGCTCTATCAAATGAGATTACATTTGTGTGTGTGTGTGTGTGTTGTTTGTTAGAATAACACTGGTAACACTTTACGGTAAGGGTACACAAACTATCATGAATTCATGCATGAATTAATTGGTGTATGTATTATTATGCATTATGTAATTAATGATTTATGTATTACTGCATTCCTTAATATCCCATGAATCATCAGGAATTGACATGTTCATAGTCTGTCATTCGTGACCTCAGACATGAACAACACACCTAAAGCATTAGGTACGTGGGCACATTTATTAAGCATGATCATGATTATTTATTTTCTGCAAAAAGTGCATAACAATGTACCCACCTTACCTAATGCTTTACGCCACGTCCACACGTACCAAAACGATCTTCGTAGAGAGTAGTATGTAGAGAGACAACAGTAGAGAGTAGTATGTAGAGAGACATCAGTAGAGAGTAGTATGTAGAGAGACAACAGTAGAGAGTAGTATGTAGAGAGACAACAGTGGAGACTAGTATGTACAGAGACAACAGTAGAGAGTAGTATCTAGAGAGACAACAGTAGAGAGTAGTATGTAGAGAGTCAACAGTGGAGACTAGTATGTACAGAGACAACAGTAGAGAGTAGTATGTAGAGAGACAACGGTAGAGAGTAGTATGTAGAGAGACAGCAGTAGAGAGTAGTATGTAGAGAGAAAACAGTAGAGAGTAGTATGTAGAGAGACAACAGTAGAGAGTAGTATGTAGAGAGACAACGGTAGATAGTAGTATGTAGAGAGACAGCAGTAGAGAGTAGTATGTAGAGACAACAGTAGAGAGACAACGGTAGATAGTAGTATCTAGAGAGACAACGGTAGATAGTAGTATGGAGAGAGACAACAGTGGAGAGTAGTAGGTAGAGAGACAACGGTAGATAGTAGTATGTAGAGAGACAACAGTGGAGACTAGTATGTAGAGAGACAACAGTAGAGAAACAACTTTAGATAGTAGTATCTAGAGAGACAACAGTAGAGAGTAGTATCTAGAGAGACAACAGTAGAGAGTAGTATGTAGAGAGTCAACAGTGGAGACTAGTATGTACAGAGACAACAGTAGAGAGTAGTATCTAGAGAGACAACAGTAGAGAGTAGTATGTAGAGAGTCAACAGTGGAGACTAGTATGTACAGAGACAGCAGTAGAGAGTAGTATGTAGAGAGACAGCAGTAGAGAGTAGTATGTAGAGACAACAGTAGAGAGTAGTATGTAGAGAGACAACGGTAGAGAGTAGTATGTAGAGAGACAACGGTAGAGAGTAGTATATAGAGAGACAACGGTAGAGAGTAGTATGTAGAGAAACAACATTAGAGAGTAGTATGAAGAGAGACAACAGTAGAGAGTAGTATGTAGAGAGACAACAGTAGAGAGTAGTATGTAGAGACAACAGTAGAGAGTAGTATGTAGAGAGACAGCAGTAGAGTAGTATGTAGAGAGACAATAGTAGAGAGTAGTATGTAGAGAGACAACGGTAGAGAGTAGTATGTAGAGACAACAGTAGAGAGTAGTATGTAGAGAGACAACGGTAGAGAGTAGTATGAAGAGAGACAACAGTAGAGAGTAGTATGTAGAGAGACAACAGTAGAGAGTAGTATGTAGAGACAACAGTAGAGAAACAACTGTAGATAGTAGTATGTAGAGAGACAACAGTAGAGAGTAGTATGTAGAGAGACAACAGTAGAGAGTAGTATGTAGAGAGACAGCAGTAGAGAGTAGTATGTAGAGAGACAACGGTAGAGAGTAGTATATAGAGAGACAACGGTAGAGAGTAGTATGTAGAGAAACAACATTAGAGAGTAGTATGTAGAGAGACATCGGTAGAGAGTAGTATATAGAGAGACAACAGTAGAGAGTAGTATGTAGAGAGACAACAGTAGAGAGTAGTATGTAGAGAGTACAGTAGAGAGACAGCAGTAGAGAGTAGTATGTAGAGAGACAACAGTAGAGAGTAGTATGTAGAGAGACAACAGTAGAGAGTAGTACGTAGAGAAGCAGCAGTAGAGAGTAGTATGTAGAGAAACAACAGTAGAGAGTAGTATGTAGAGAGACAACAGTAGAGAGTAGTATGTAGAGAGAACAGTAGAGAGTAGTATGTAGAGAGAACAGTAGAGAGTAGTATGTAGAGAGAACAGTAGAGAGTAGTATGTAGAGAGACAACATTAGAGAGTAGTATGTAGAGAGACAACAGTAGAGAGTAGTATGTAGAGAGACAGCAGTAGAGAGTAGTATGTAGAGAGACAACAGTAGAGAGTAGTATGTAGAGAGACAACAGTAGAGAGTAGTATGTAGAGAGACAACAGTAGAGAGTAGTATGTAGAGAGACAGCAGTAGAGAGTAGTATGTAGAGAGACAACAGTAGAGTAGTATGTAGAGACAACAGTAGAGACAACAGTAGAGAGTAGTACGTAGAGAAACAACAGTAGAGAGTAGTACGTAGAGAAACAACAGTAGAGAGTAGTATGTAGAGAGACAACAGTAGAGAGTAGTATGTAGAGAGACAACAGTAGAGAGTAGTATGTAGAGAGACAACAGTAGAGAGTAGTATGTAGAGAGACAACAGTAGAGAGTAGTATGTAGAGAGACAACAGTAGAGAGTAGTATGTAGAGAGACAACAGTAGAGAGTAGTATGTAGAGAGACAACAGTAGAGAGTAGTATGTAGAGAGACAGCAGTAGAGAGTAGTATGTAGAGAGACAACAGTAGAGAGTAGTATGTAGAGAGACAACAGTAGAGAGTAGTATGTAGAGAGACAACAGTAGAGAGTAGTATGTAGAGAGACAACAGTAGAGAGTAGTATGTAGAGAGACAACAGTAGAGAGTAGTATGTAGAGAGACAACGGTAGAGAGTAGTATGTAGAGAGACAGCAGTAGAGAGTAGTATGTAGAGAGACAACAGTAGAGAGTAGTATGTAGAGAGACAACAGTAGAGAGTAGTATGTAGAGAGACAGCAGTAGAGAGTAGTATGTAGAGAGACAGCAGTAGAGAGTAGTATGTAGAGAGACAGCAGTAGAGAGTAGTATGTAGAGAGACAACAGTAGAGGATTCCTAAAACCCAACCTGTCCCGCTTCTTTACCTAAACCCATCTTCTAAGATTTCCATTGTTATTATCCCTGACTGTTTATGTCTGACCTTTCATCATCATTGGAGGGTTGTTATCAACTGTCTGGGTTAATCTTTGCCTTCTCAGAATTATTACAGGGTTTACTTTCCAGATTATGAACCAGATATTTCACAGATTTATGGTGACTCCTATTACATAAACTGCATCGGGCGCCTGAGGCAGAACTGGGCACGCACTTTGACCTACAACACAAAGTTTAGGGCTCTAAACGCACCTCAGGGTCTGAATTCATGCATTCATTTGCTCTCATAACACGGTTTCCATATTGTTATTCTCTGTAATCACAGTCTTCAGTGTGATAATATTATTTCGGGATCCAGTTCAGCACGTAATTAACACAGTCTTGAATGTTTTTCTGGGTTTTTTTTCTTCCAATTCTTCTACCAAGATTAATGTCGTTTCTGCCAAACCACAGCTGGGTTTTTTAAACCATATTTTAATAAACGTACACACACTTTAAAGCTGCACATGTCCACATTTGACTCAATGCATTTTTAAACTGAGTAAACACGTTAACGTCGAGCCCCGTTTGAGCTGTGACGAGCGGTATATTTTAATGCCTCTGCCATAAATTAAAGAGCAGTTTAATTTAGCAATTTGGTGCAATATGTTAATGTGTGAATAAAAGGGGGAGAGAAGGATTCACCCCGCAATGAAATGAAATGAAATAACATATATTTGAAAGGTAATTTCTTTCTTTAACACACATTATTATTATTTCAATCCTCGTAATTGAAACTGCAATCCGGGCAACTTGTATTAAATCAGATTGTGGCGAAATTGCACCTTTGGTTTGCCAAGGCTGACTGAGTCCTTGCATCAAATGGATTTAATTATTCCTGTAGCCCATATATTATTAATCATCTATATTGATTTCTGAACTCCCAGACTGCTTGTGGATATGCAAATGCAGCCGCAGCAATATCGGGGATGGGCTCATTGCATGGGAGCCCATTATTATTTTATAAGTAAATTTTAATGTGGACTCACTAAAACTCAGCCAGTGGAACAGCTAAATTGGCCCCAAGGTATGAGCTGTGTGAGATTCATGTGCAGAGCCTGGATATATCAATTAGTAAAGATCAAACTTTGGCTTCTCTGGAGGGGAAAGAAAATGCTGGAATTCAATCAGAGCTGTGACTGCAGCAGCAGCGGCTTCTTGACTCTCCGGTCCATCTCTGGTGGGTTTTTTATATTTTTTTCATGGAAACGGTCCAGGTTGTAATCAGATCTGCCAAATGGAATTATAACTCCAGAAAATTCCTTCGGCTCAGTCGTAGCTCCTACGGGGAGAAAAGAAAAAAAAGGAGGTCACTAATATTTTATCACCTTTAACGTGACCTTCCTGCTCTCATCACAGGTCACAGATCTGTCCTGCTTTTTGAAACACAAATTACCTTCAAGGTTTCATTTATACACACATATTTTATATCTCTAATCATCGTCTTGTTCCAGCTTTTTGTTTCCAGCTACAGAGCCAAAAGATAAGGTGAAAGAAGGAAAGTGACGCCTTTGGAAACCTGTATGCACAAAATATATATCCTTAAAATGTGGTCTGATCTTCAAAAACTAATAACTAATAACACTTGGCATGTTTATTTAACCCTTGTGTTGTCTTTCCCGTCAACTTTTTTCCGACGCTTGTGTTGCATTATTCAACGCTTTTGTTTTATTCATAGTCAATAAACCTAATTTATATGACATTATACCTAACTTTGCGTTTAAAAAAGCAAAAATATGAGTTATTTTGACTAAATATATTAAAGGTGCACTATGAGTTCCTGCATGGTGTTACTTCTGCTGACGTCCAAGTATATTCAAAACAAAACAGAGCAATCTAGGCATCGTTTCTGCCCACCCCTTCTGACCATAAAAGCCTTAAATCAGTCAAAATAAGCCAGATGTCCAGCTGGCCTGGTCAAGTACGCAAGAGTGTATAGTGTAGTGTAGTTTGTGATGTGTGTTCTTCATGTTATATCTGTCGGTGTCTGATGTAGGGACTATTTGTTTGTGTCATATGTCTGATGTCCCGTCATGGAAGTGCCTTGCGACTGTGCCGCAAAATCAACTGCCTCAACGGTCAATAAAGGTATCTGAGGTTGCAAACGAAAGTTTCTGCTCCAGTAAAAGCTAGATATCTGTATGAAAAGTATGTTTAATTTACGATCTTAGGGAAAAGTACTACAATACACTACCCACTAGGGCTTTAAATTAACTTTTTAATCACGAGCCAACATGACTAGTACATTTTTTTAATTAACCAGCCAATCAGATTTTCCACAGTTTTTATTTCAACAATTGTAATGACTTAATTACTTAAAGGTGCACTATGAGTTCCTGCATGATGTCACTTCTGTTGATCGCTCCAAGTAAATTCAAAACAAAAACAGAGCAAGCTTGCCGCTCCCCATGTTTCCGTAACTGTCATGATTAACTGACTAACTGTCACTAACCCCCTCCCCTCCCCTCCCAACCATCTTGTCGGTGATTAGCTGAACATAGTTTGTTGTATTTCTGGTGCCTATCCTGTGCACTCTAGTGCAGGGGTTTTCAACTTTGTGTGTATGTCGAGCCACTATTGTAATCAAGAATTTTTATGAACCACCTCACACATAATAAAACATGTCAACACACAGTCCTACCTGAATGAATCTGCACCTCTTATGTATGCTCCATTACATGGACACCCTGCTCTGACTCGCCTCGCCTCTCTACTCTCTGCGCCTCGGCTCTACTCGCCTAGACTCTACTTTGTCTCTACCTCGCCTCGCCTCCACTCTGCCGCCTTCGTCTCTACTGCAGCCTCGACTCTACTTGTCTCTACTCGCCTAGACTCTACTTGTCTCTACTCGCCGCGCATCGACCTCTACTCGCCTGAGACTCTGCTTGTCTCTACTCCGCCCTCGCTCTCGACGCCTCTACTCGCCCCGTCTCTACTCGCCTCGACTCTACTTTGTCTCTACTCACCCTCGGCCTCGACTCACTGCCTCAGGTCTCTGCTTGTCTCTACTCGCCTCGCCTCTCGACTCTGCTGCCTCGTCTCTCTACTCTACTCGCCTCGACTCTGCTGCGCCTTGACTCTACTCGCCTCGTCTCTACTACGCCTCGACTCTACTTGTCTCTACTCGCCTCGACTCTACTTGTCTCTAACAACAACATACAACAATATACAACAACATACAACAATATACAACAACATACAACAATATACAGCAATATACAACAAATAATATACAACAACATACAACAACATACAACAATATACAACAACATACAACAATATACAACAACATACAACAATATACAACAACATACAACAACATACAACAATATACAACAATATACAACAACATACAACAACATACAACAACATACAACAATATACAACAACATACAATATACAACAATATACAACAACATACAACAATATACAACAACATACAACAATATACAACAACATACAACAATATACAACAACATACAACATACAACAATATACAACAATATACAACAACATACAACAATATACAACAACATACAACAACATACAACAATATACAACAACATACAACAATATACAACAACATACAACAATATACAACAATATACAACAACATACAACAATATACAACAACATACAACATACAACAATATACAACAACATACAACAATATACAACAACATACAACAACATACAACAATATACAACAACATACAACAACATACAACAATATACAACAACATACAACAATATACAACAATATCAACAATATACAACAATATACAACAATATACAACAACATACAACAATATACAACAACATACAACAATATACAACAACATACAACAATATACAACAATATACAACAACATACAACAATATACAACAACATACAACAACATACAACAACATACAACAACATACAACATACATCAATATACAACAACATACAACAACATACAACAATATACAACAATATACAACAACATACAACAATATACAACAACATACAACAATATACAACAACATACAACAACATACAACAATATACAACAATATACAACAATATACAACAACATACAACAATATACAACAAATATACAACATACAACAACATACAACAATATACAACAATATACAACAATATACAACAATATACAACAATGTACAACAACATACAACAATATACAACAATATACAACAATATACAACAATGTACAACAACATACAACAATATACAACAATATACAACAATATACAACAATATACAACAACATACAACAACATACAACAACATACAACAATATACAACAACATACAACAATATACAACAATATACAACAACATACAACAACATACAACAATATACAACAACATACAACAACATACAACAACATACAACAATATACATCAACATACAATAATATACAACAATATACAACAATATACAACAATATACAACAACATACAACAACATACAACAACATACAATATACAACAACATACAACATACAACAATATACAACAACATACAACAACATACAACAACATACAACAACATACAACAACATACAACAATATACAACAACATACAACAACATACAACAACATACAACAATATACATCAATATACAACAACATACAACATACAACAATATACATCAATATACAACAATATACAACAACATACAATAATATACAACAACATACAACAACATACAATATACAACAACATACAACATACAACAACATACAACAACATACAACAATATACAACAACATACAACAATATACAACAATACCTTTACATTACAATTCCATTCCTATGTTTCTGTCTGTTCTTTTCTGTATTGGTCATGTATTGATTTCTTTAATCTATTTTTGAACTGAATGATATTTTGGCTGTTTGATGTCATTGTTCAGTCTATTCCATGAGGTCGCCCCACAAACTGAAACACACATGCTTTTAAACAGCAGCACTATGAAAGTGTCGCAGTTGTCAGCGATTACACAGCCGACGTGGTCTTATTATAGCCCGATCATTATCTAAACCCATGTAGAAAGACTAATAAAGCTTCCAGCGTATGACTTTAACAATGTGTGAGCGTGTGTCAGTCAATCGTTTCGGTCTGCGTCTGCAGAATCTGTGCAGCCAGCGTTACAATGTATATTTCTAAACATTTTTGCAATGCCTCTTCTTATCTGTCTCGTTTTGACCGTAGACGGTGAAAGAAATGGACACAGCGATGCTGCATTTCAAAAGCAGGGAGATTCTGTTCAAAAATGTAGGTCGATGTCAGTTCGCCATGTGTCTACCGGGCACAGATGCTCCCGTTGAGCAGATCTTTTCGCTCATGAACAACACATGGACTGACGGGAGGAACCGCGTGACTATTCCCACCTTGAAGGCGCTACTCTCTTTATTGACACCTGTGCACAAGTTCACAGCAGGCTTTCAGCCAACACATTGATTCTAGAGCAAAAGTTTATTAATTATATTTATATTTAATGTTTCCAATAGGGAAGCTATCTGCTCTATCAAATGAGATTACATTTGTGTGTGTGTGTGTGTGTTGTTTGTTAGAATAACACTGGTAACACTTTACGGTAAGGGTACACAAACTATCATGAATTCATGCATGAATTAATTGGTGTATGTATTATTATGCATTATTTAATTAATGATTTATGTATTACTGCATTCCTTAATATCCCATGAATCATCAGGAATTGACATGTTCATAGTCTGTCATTCGTGACCTCAGACATGAACAACACACCTAAAGCATTAGGTACGTGGGCACATTTATTAAGCATGATCATGATTATTTATTTTCTGCAAAAAGTGCATAACAATGTACCCACCTTACCTAATGCTTTACGCCACGTCCACACGTACCAAAACGATCCCCCCCCCCGTCTTCCCTGGCATCGTTTCAAGGATATTTGCGTCCAAACGGATCCATTTGTAGATGACTCAACACGCTACTTCATATTCCAGGCCTATAGGTGGCGCTGTTTGTGCTACAGAAATTCACCAAAACACGGAGAAGAAGAGGCGGAGCATGCACATAAAGCTTGCGCACTGTATACAAACATACAGTTTATGTTGCCCTAGTCACCCTAATAGGCTCAATAGCTTCTCCAGCAGGAACACAAGCATGTAGTCCGCCATTGTCGTTGTTATGAGACATCGTAGCGGGATAAGAGGTCGAAGGCTAGAGGTCGAGGTGTGCGGAGGTATGTACAGAGCCAACAGTAGAGAGTAGTATGTAGAGAGACATCAGTAGAGAGTAGTATGTAGAGAGACAACAGTAGAGAGTAGTATGTAGAGAGACAACAGTAGAGAGTAGTATGTAGAGAGACAACAGTAGAGAGTAGTATGTAGAGAGACATCAGTAGAGAGTAGTATGTAGAGACAACAGTAGAGAGACAACGGTAGATAGTAGTATCTAGAGAGACAACGGTAGATAGTAGTATGGAGAGAGACAACAGTGGAGAGTAGTAGGTAGAGAGACAACAGTAGAGAGTAGTATGTAGAGAGACAGCAGTAGAGAGTAGTATGAAGAGAGACAACAGTAGAGAGTAGTATGTAGAGAGACAACAGTAGAGAGTAGTATGTAGAGAGACAACAGTAGAGAGTAGTATGTAGAGAGACAACAGTAGAGAGTAGTATGTAGAGAGACAGCGGTAGATAGTAGTATGGAGAGAGACAACAGTGGAGAGTAGTATGTAGAGAGACAACAGTAGAGAGTAGTATGTAGAGAGACATCAGTAGAGAGTAGTATGTAGAGAGACAACAGTAGAGAGTAGTATGTAGAGACAACAGTAGAGAGTAGTATGTAGAGAGACAACAGTAGAGAGTAGTATGTAGAGAGACATCAGTAGAGAGTAGTATGTAGAGAGACAGCAGTAGAGAGTAGTATGTAGAGAGACAACAGTAGAGAGTAGTATGTAGAGAGACAACAGTAGAGAGTAGTATGTAGAGAGACAACAGTAGAGAGTAGTATGTAGAGACAACAGTAGAGAGAAGTATGTAGAGAGACAGCAGTAGAGAGTAGTATGTAGAGAGACAACAGTAGAGAGTAGTATGTAGAGAGACAGCAGTAGAGAGTAGTATGTAGAGAGACAACAGTAGAGAGTAGTATGTAGAGAGACAACAGTAGAGAGTAGTATGTAGAGAGACAACAGTGGAGACTAGTATGTACAGAGACAGCAGTAGAGAGTAGTATGTAGAGAGACAACAGTAGAGAAACAACTTTAGATAGTAGTATCTAGAGAGACAACAGTAGAGAGTAGTATGTAGAGAGACAACAGTAGAGAGTAGTATGTAGAGACAACAGTAGAGAGTAGTATGTAGAGAGACAACGGTAGATAGTAGTATGTAGAGAGACATCAGTAGAGAGTAGTATGTAGAGAGACAACAGTAGAGAGTAGTATGTAGAGAGACAACAGTAGAGAGTAGTATGTAGAGAGACAACAGTAGAGGATTCCTAAACCCAACCTGTCCCGTTCTTCTTTACCTAAACCCATCTTCTAAGATTTCCCCCATTGTTATTATCCCTGACTGTTTATGTCTGACCTTTCATCATCATTGGAGGGTTGTTATCAACTGTCTGGGTTAATCTTTGCCTTCTCAGAATTATTACAGGGTTTACTTTCCAGATTATGAACCAGATATTTCACAGATTTATGGTGACTCCTATTACATAAACTGCATCGGCGCCTGAGGCAGAACTGGGCCGCACTTTGACCTACAACACAAAGTTTAGGGCTCTAAACGCACCTCAGGGTCTGAATTCATGCATTCATTTGCTCTCATAACACGGTTTCCATATTGTTATTCTCTGTAATCACAGCCTTCAGTGTGATAATATTATTTCGGGATCCAGTTCAGCACGTAATTAACACAGTCTTGAATGTTTTTCTGGGTTTTTTTTCTTCCAATTCTTCTACCAAGATTAATGTCGTTTCTGCCAAACCACAGCTGGGTTTTTTAAACCATATTTTAATAAACGTACACACACTTTAAAGCTGCACATGTCCACATTTGACTCAATGCATTTTTAAACTGAGTAAACACGTTAACGTCGAGCCCCGTTTGAGCTGTGACGAGCGGTATATTTTAATGCCTCTGCCATAAATTAAAGAGCAGTTTAATTTAGCAATTTGGTGCAATATGTTAATGTGTGAATAAAAGGGGGAGAGAAGGATTCACCCCGCAATGAAATGAAATGAAATAACATATATTTGAAAGTGTAATTTCTTTCTTTAACACACATTATTATTATTTCAATCCTCGTAATTGAAACTGCAATCCGGGCAACTTGTATTAAATCAGATTGTGGCGAAATTGCACCTTTGGTTTGCCAAGGCTGACTGAGTCCTTGCATCAAATGGATTTAATTATTCCTGTAGCCCATATATTATTAATCATCTATATTGATTTCTGAACTCCCAGACTGCTTGTGGATATGCAAATGCAGCCGCAGCAATATCGGGATGGGCTCATTTGCATGGGAGCCCATTATTATTTTATAAGTAAATTTTAATGTGGACTCAATTAAAACTCAGCCAGTGGAACAGCTAAATTGGCCCAAGGTATGAGCTGTGTGAGATTCATGTGCAGAGCCGGGATATATCAATTAGTAAAGATCAAACTTTGGCTTCTCTGGAGGGGAAAGAAAATGCTGGAATTCAATCAGAGCGACTGCAGCAGCAGCGGCTTCTTTGACTCTCCCGGTCCATCTTTGGTGGGTTTTTTTTTATTTTTTTCATGGAAACGGTCCAGGTTGTAATCAGATCTGCCAAATGGAATTATAACCCAGAAAATTCCTTCGGCTCAGTCGCAGCTCCTACGGGGGAGAAAAGAAAAAAAAGGAGGTCACTTCAATATTTTATCACCTTTAACGTGACCTTCCTGCTCTCATCACAGGTCACAGATCTGTCCTGCTTTTAACACAAATTACCTTCAAGGTTTCATTTAAATACGCACATATTTTATATCTCCTAATCATCGTTTTGTTCCAGCTTTTGTTTCCAGCTACAGAGCCAAAGATAAGGTGAAAAAAGGAAAGTGACGCCTTTGGAAACCTGTATGCACAAAATATATATCCTTAAAATGTGGTCTGATCTTCAAAAAACTAATAACTAATAACACTTGGCATGTTTATTTAACCCTTGTGTTGTCTTCCCGTCAACTTTTTCCGACGTTTGTGTTGCATTATTCAACGTTTTGTTTTATTCATAGTCAATAAACCTAATTTATATGACATTATACCTAACTTTGCGTTTAAAAAAAGCAAAAAATATGAGTTATTTTGACTAAATATATTAAAGGTGCACTATGAGTTCCTGCATGGTGTTACTTCTGTTGACGTTCCAAGTATATTCAAAACAAAACAGAGCAATCTAGGCATCGTTTCTGCCCACCCCTTCTGACCATAAAAGCCTTAAATCAGTCAAAATAAGCCAGATGTCCAGCTGGCCTGGTCATACGCAAGAGTGTATAGTGTAGTGTAGTGTGTGATGTATGTTCTTCATGTTATATCTGTCGGTGTCTGATGTAGGGACTATTTGTTTGTGTCATATGTCTGATGTCCCGTCATGAAGTGCCTTGCGACTGTGCCGCAAACCCAACTGCCCAACGGGGTCAATAAAGGTATCTGAGGTTGCAAAACGAAAGTTTCTGCTCCAGTAAAAGCTAGATATCTGTATGAAAAGTATGTTTAATTTGCGATCTTAGGGAGAAATACTACAATACACTACCCACTAGGGCTTTAAATTAACTTTTTTAATCACGAGCCAACATGACTAGTACATTTTTTAATTAACCAGCCAATCAGATTTTCCACAGTTTTTATTTCAACAATTGTAATGACTTAATTACTTAAAGGTGCACTATGAGTTCCTGCATGATGTCACTTCTGTTGACGTTCCAAGTAAATTCAAAACAAAACAGAGCAAGCTTGCCCCTCCCCCCATGTTTCCGTAACTGTCATGATTAACTGACTAACTGTCACTAACCCCCTCCCCCCCCCCCCCCCCCCCCCCCAACCATCTTGTCGGTGATTGGCTGGAACATAGTTTGTTGTATTTTGGTGCCTATCCTGTGCCTCTAGTGCAGGGGTTTTCCAACTTTTTGTGTATGTCGAGCCACTATTTGTAATCAAGAATTTTTGCGAACCACCTCACACATAATAAAACATGTCAACACACAGTCCTACCTGAATGAATCTGCACCTCTTATGGCGTTTTTCCATTACATGGTACCTGCTCGACTCGCCTCGCCTCTACTCGCCTCGCCTCGACTCTACTCGCCTAGACTCTACTTGTCTCTACTCGCCTCGCCTCGACTCTACTCGCCTCGACTCTACTTGTCTCTACTCTACTCGCCTCTACTCGTCTCTACTCGCCTCGTCTCGACTCTACTCGCCTCGTCTCTACTCGCCTCGACTCTACTCGCCTCGACTCTACTCGCCTCGTCTCTACTCGCCTCGACTCTACTCGCCTCGTCTCTACTCGCCTCGACTCGACTCTACTCGCCTCGACTCTACTCGCCTCATCGCTACTCGCTTCGACTCTACTCACCTCGTCTCGACTCTACTCGTCTCAACTCTCCTCGACTCGACTCGCCTCGTCTCTACTCGCCTCGACTCTACTCGCCTCGTCTCTACTCGCCTCGACTCTACTCGCCTCGTCTCTACTCGCCTCGACTCGACTCGCCTCGACTCTACTCGCCTCGTCTCTACTCGTCTCTACTCGCCTCGTCTCTACTCGCCTCGTCTAAAGCAGAGTGGAGAGACATACTGCGTTGTAAACAGCCACCTTGGTGCTGATCTTCAGGTTACGGTTTTCAAAAACCCTGCTGCGTAGGCGTCCAAAAGATGATGAGGCTTTATTTATCCGGGTGTATATTTCTGTGTCAAGGGAGCAGCATGAGGACAAAGTGGAGCCAAGGTAGGGGAAGTGGTCCACTGTTTTAAGTGGAACACCATTTTTGTGGAAACTGGGGGGTGTGGGGGCGGGGGTTGAGAGATGGGACATGACCTTGGTTTAGACTGGATATTGTGTTAAGGGCGTGCTGCATAGAGTCCAGGCTGTGAGCTAAGATGGCACAGTCATCAGCATCCTGAAGCTCACAGATTTGTGGGGTCTTTGTCTTTGTGTGGGCCTGGAGCCAAAGGATGTTGAAAAGGCTTCCGTCAAGTCTGTATTCCACATGGACACCGTCTTCATGTCCAATGGCACGGTGGAAGAGGCAGGTGATGGCAGAGAGGAGGATGTTAAAGAGCACCGGAGCCAAGACACAGCCTTGCTTCACCCCAACGTTTACCTCGAAGAACTCTGACTGGAGTTCTCCCATGAGCACTCTGGCTTGCATCCCGTCATGCAACTGCTGTAGGATGCTGAGAAACTGGGGTGGTACCACAAGTTTGGAGAGGTGCTTCCAGAGCAGCTCACGGCTGATGGTGTCAAAAGCTTTGCTGAGGTCGATGAAGGCTACACACACACACACACACAGACACACACACACACACACACACACACACACATTCTTCCTCTCAATCAAACCAATAATCAAATGCAGATTCAACATGAAGTCAGGAGTGTTTGAATACTTTCAAGCTGCAGTCTGGTAGCAGTTTTCTGACGTCTGTATCTTTGGCTTACAACGGAAGAATTGAAACACTTAAAGTTAATATCACGAGCTGTCACAACTTGTTTATATCCTGCAAGTATTTCAGCACAGTGCTGGATCTATTTTCATCTCACTAAGCTGATATTTCAAGTGATTCTTGGCTCCTGGACGAGCAGCTGGAACAAAGAACAGCTTTAAGGTGAATGATAAGACATCCCTGCAGGACATGCTGAACATAATATATCTGATAGAGTTACTGATCGATGAAAGTCACTCGATGATTACTTAACCAGCTGCTGAGATTTCTCCAAAAAAACTCACTTTACAGCCGTGACTCTGGTCCGGAGCAAAGTTTGTCTTTAGTTCATTCATGTGCAGGATTTTCTCACGAAACACTCGTACAAATAGATAAAAGTTAAGGAGAAAACACAAGACTTTCACCCAGGAAACAGGTGTTCATGTCCTGAAGAAGTTAAGGAGAAAACACAAGACTTTCACCAGGAAACAGGTGTTCATGTCCTGAAGAAGTTAAGGAGAAAACACAAGACTTTCACCAGAAAGCAGGTGTTCATGTCCTGAAGAAGTTAAGGAGAAAACACAAGACTTTCACCAGGAAACAGGTGTTCATGTCCTGAAGAAGTTAAGGAGAAAACACAAGACTTTCACCAGGAAGCAGGTGTTCATGTCCTGAAGAAGTTAAGGAGAAAACACAAGACTTTCACCAGAAAACAGGTGTTCATGTCCTGAAGAAGTTAAGGAGAAAACACAAGACTTTCACCAGGAAACAGGTGTTCATGTCCTGAAGAAGTTAAGGAGAAAACACAAGACTTTCACCAGGAAACAGGTGTTCATGTCCTGAAGAAGTTAAGGAGAAAACACAAGACTTTCACCAGGAAACAGGTGTTCATGTCCTGAAGAAGTTAAGGAGAAAACACAAGACTTTCACGCAGGAAACAGGTGTTCATGTCCTGAAGCGAGTCAACGAGAGAGAGACAGGTATGACACTGCATATGCTACAGCGGAGTGACAGTTACATTTAAAGGTCTTTACGGTTAAAGCGTAACTCTCGCCAAAATGCAACCTAGGGTCTTTTTGTGAATGTACCCGAGTCAAACTTTAGTTTAAAAGCATATTTAGGACGGAAGCGTCACTTTTAAGATTCACCGTATTTTCGTTTTGGGTCAAATTTGCCTTTTGAATGGGAGAGCTAGGGACACTACGATGCTAGCCTCAAAATAGCTATTTTTAAACCACTAAGAAGGCTCGACACAACATGAGACTTTGCTCCAAGTATCACCAGGGACTCTACACCTTAACCACAGCATTGACAACAGTGTTTGTGTACACACGACTTTCAAACATCAACATGTCATTTATTAATATGTTTTTGTGTCAAAATGACATATAAACATCTTTTCGTATTCAATGTTGCCTGGAAACGCTTCCAACACGCTCGCCATGCAGCCAGTGTGTAACATGTCTTAAGCTTTGACTTTAGCCCAATGGTCCCACAGCCCTATGTTCCCACAGCCCCATGTTCCCACAGCCCTATGTTCCCACAGCCTAATGTTCCCACAGCCCCATGTTCCCACAGCCCTATGGTCCCGCAGCCCTATGTTCCCACAGCCCTATGTTCCCACTTCCCACAGCCCTATGTTCCCACTTCCCACAGCCCTATGTTC
>NC_135864.1:816524-819024 GCF_031162955.1 Sander vitreus
CGGAGTGACAGCGTAGGGTTCAGCAGAAACCCAACCCCGTCAACAAGCCCAATATTCAGCCCAATCAGAAGCCTGAATCCATCCCTATACTTTAAACCAATCACAACGGAGAACACAATATTAAATGAAGTTAACTGTTGACACAATACAGTACCATGAGATATTTAAATGAGCTGATCCATGGTTAAACCTCATTGGCTCTTACCAGTGTATCTCTGTGTGTACTTCGTCCACAACAATCCCACCAATCAGTCCCAAAACCTCCCAGTTAGAGAGGAAATGACCTCAACATGTTCTTATTACGTCTTTACAATCATTCCCTGAAAGAACCGAGCAGACCTGTCTTGTTGCACCGTCCAAATGTTCTTCACAACTTGCCATAGCGAAGGGATTTTTGAAAACAGCAACATGCAGAGGGCTCTATTTTACCGATGTAAGGTCACGGCGTGTTTAGGGCGTGTCCTAATCCACTTTTGCTAGTTTGACGGCAGTAAAAAGGGTCCGTGCGCCTGGCGCCTGGTTCTAAAGGGTTGACCTTAGTGTCTTCATTAATCAGAGGTGTGTTTTGGGCGTAACATGCAATCAACCAATCAGAGATCATCTCCCATTCCCTTTAAAAGCCAGGCGCGTTTGGACCTTGGAGCATTGCTGTTATGATGGAGGATCTGCACCGTAATATTTGTATTTGTAATCTTCTGCATGTGTGTGTGTGTGTGTGTGTGTGTGTGTGTGTGTGTGTGTGTGTGTGTGCTGCTGTGCGTCCCTGTGTGTGTAACAAGCATAGTGTGCACGTGCTGTGCACGAGCCTAGGAGCATTTCACTAATGCTGTTAAAATAACAATGAAATGCTGCATTATTGACTTTAGACCAGGTTTTTGTTGGTCAATGGTGCCATCACTTCCCACTGCCTCAAGATAGGAATACGCCCAGAATGCACCTGAACACACCTCCCTGTAAGACCAGCACGCCCAGAATGTACCTGAACACACCTCCCTGTAAGACCAGCACGCCCAGAATGCACCTGAACACACCTCCCTGTAAGACCAGCACGCCCAGAATGCACCTGAACACACCACCATGTAAGACCAGCACGCCCAGAATGCACCTGAACACACCTCCCTGTAAGACCAGCACGCCCAGAATGCACCTGAACACACCTCCCTGTAAGACCAGCACGCCCAGAATGCACCTGAACACACCTCCCTGTAAGACCTGCACGCCCAGATTACACCTGAACACACCTCCCTGTAGGACCAGCACGCCCAGAATGCACCTGAACACACCTCCCTGTAAGACCAGCACGCCCAGAATGCACCTGAACACACCTCCCTGTAAGACCAGCACGCCCAGAATGCACCTGAACACACCTCCCTGTAAGACCAGCACGCCCAGAATGCACCTGAACACACCTCCCTGTAAGACCAGCACGCCCAGAATGCACCTGAACACACCTCCCTGTAAGACCAGCACGCCCAGAATGCACCTGAACACACCTCCCTGTAAGACCAGCACGCCCAGAATGCACCTGAACACACCTCCCTGTAAGACCAGCACGCCCATGGGCCACAGATGGGGGTCAGGTGCATTTGCTATTGAAACAACGTTGGCGCTGGACGGGAAACTGACAACTGGGTCGGTCTCAAACTAGCAGAGACACTTGGGTCGGGCTTTAAGCTGGAAGGTGAGGGGAAAAGCCTGACATCCAGCGCTTTATCCTGGAAATGTACTTCCGTTGATCCAGACTAGTTTCTGTTGGTTCAAAAGATATTGTTGGCTAGTTTCATTCACAATCAAACATCAGATTTTATAAACTACATGTGTTCTGTGTGCAGGAATCTTAATGTGTAAAGTAACTAGTAACTAAAGTAACTAGTAACTAAAGCTGGAACAGATGAATGTAGTGGAGTAACTAAAGTAACTAGTAACTAAAGCTGGAACAGATGAATGTAGCGGAGTAACTAAAGTAACTAGTAACTAAAGTAACTAGTAACTAAAGCTGTAACAGATGAATGTAGCGGAGTAACTAAAGTAACTAGTAACTAAAGCTGGAACAGGTGAATGTAGTGGAGTAACTAAAGTAACTAGTAACTAAAGTAACTAGTAACTAAAGCTGGAACAGATGAATGTAGAGGAGTAACTAAAGTAACTAGTAACTAAAGTAACTAGTAACTAAAGCTGGAACAGATGAATGTAGTGGAGTAACTAAAGTAACTAGTAACTAAAGCTGGAACAGATGAATGTAGCGGAGTAACTAAAGTAACTAGTAACTAAAGCTGGAACAGATGAATGTAGTGGAGTAACTAAAGTAACTAGTAACTAAAGCTGGAACAGATGAATGTAGTGGAGTAACTAAAGTAACTAGTAACTAAAGTAACTAGTAACTAAAGCTGTAACAGATGAATGTAGTGGAGTAACTAAAGTAATTAGTAACTAAAGTAACTAGTAACTAAAGCTGGAACAGATGAATGTATCGGAGTAACTAAAGTAACTAGTAACTAAA
>NC_135864.1:836524-851524 GCF_031162955.1 Sander vitreus
CCAAGCACGTTTACTTATAGCGCTAAAGGGACGTCAATAGTCCCGACCAAGCACGCTTTACTTATAGCTCTAAAGGGACGTCAATAGTCCCGACCAAGCACGCTTTACTTATAGCGCTAAAGGGACGGCAATAGTCCCGACCAAGCACGCTTTACTTATAGCGCTAAAGGGACGGCAATAGTCCCGACCAAGCACGTTTACTTATAGCGCTAAAGGGACGTCAATAGTCCCGACCAAGCACGTTTACTTATAGCGCTAAAGGGACGGCAATAGTCCCGACTCAAGCACGTTTACTTATAGCGCTAAAGGGACGTCAATAGTCCCGACCAAGCACGTTTACTTATAGCGCTAAAGGGACGGCAATAGTCCCGACCAAGCACGTTTACTTATAGCGCTAAAGGGACGGCAATAGTCCCGACTAAAGCACGCTTACTTATAGCGCTAAAGGGACGGCAATAGTCCCGACCAAGCACGCTTTACTTATAGCGCTAAAGGGACGACAATAGTCCCGACTCAAGCGTTTACTTATAGCGCTAAAGGGGACGCCAATAGTCCCGACCAAGCACGCTTTACTTATAGCGCTAAAGGGACGGCAATAGTCCCGACCAAGCACGTTTACTTATAGCGCTAAAGGGACGCCAATAGTCCCGACCAAGCACGTTACTTATAGCGCTAAAGGGACGGCAATAGTCCCGACCAAGCCCGCTTTACTTATAGCGCTAAAGGGACGCCAATAGTCCCGACTCAAGCGCGTTTACTTATAGCGCTAAAGGGACGGCAATAGTCCCGACCCAGCACGCTTTACTTATAGCGCTAAAGGGACGGCAATAGTCCCGACCAAGCGCGTTTACTTATAGCGCTAAAGGGACGGCAATAGTCCCGACCAAGCACGTTTACTTATAGCGCTAAAGGGACGTCAATAGTCCCGACCAAGCACGCTACTTATAGCGCTAAAGGGGACGTCAATAGTCCCGACCAAGCACGCTTTACTTATAGCGCTAAAGGGACGGCAATAGTCCCGACCAAGCGCTTTACTTATAGCGCTAAAGGGACGGCAATAGTCCCGACTCAAGCACGCTTTACTTATAGCGCTAAAGGGACGTCAATAGTCCCGACCAAGCACGCTTTACTTATAGCGCTAAAGGGACGGCAATAGTCCCGACCAAGCACGTTTACTTATAGCGCTAAAGGGACGGCAATAGTCCCGACCAAGCACGCTTTACTTATAGCGCTAAAGGGACGGCAATAGTCCCGACTCAAGCACGCTTTACTTATAGCGCTAAAGGGACGGCAATAGTCCCGACTCAAGCACGTTTACTTATAGCGCTAAAGGGACGTCAATAGTCCCGACCAAGCACGTTTACTTATAGCGCTAAAGGGACGTCAATAGTCCCGACCAAGCACGTTTACTTATAGCGCTAAAGGGACGTCAATAGTCCCCGACCAAGCACGTTTACTTTATAGCGCTAAAGGGACGTCAATAGTCCCGACCAAGCACGTTTACTTATAGCGCTAAAGGGACGTCAATAGTCCCGACCAAGCCCGTTTACTTATAGCGCTAAAGGGACGGCAATAGTCGACCACGTACTTATAGCCCAAAAGGGACGCATGTCCCGACCACGTTTATAGCGCTAAAGGGACGTCAATAGTCCCGACCAAGCACGTTTACTTATAGCGCTAAAGGGACGTCAATAGTCCCGACCAAGCACGTTTACTTATAGCGCTAAAGGGACGGCAATAGTCCCGACCAAGCACGCTTTACTTATAGCGCTAAAGGGACGGCAATAGTCCCGACTGCACGTTTACTTATAGCGCTAAAGGGACGTCAATAGTCCCGACCAAGCACGCTTTACTTATAGCGCTAAAGGGACGTCAATAGTCCCGACTCAAGCGCGTTTACTTATAGCGCTAAAGGGACGGCAATAGTCCCGACCAAGCACGTTTACTTATAGCGCTAAAGGGACGGCAATAGTCCCGACCAAGCACGCTTTACTTATAGCGCTAAAGGGACGGCAATAGTCCCGACCAAGCACGCTTTACTTATAGCGCTAAAGGGACGGCAATAGTCCCGACCAAGCACGTTTACTTATAGCGCTAAAGGGACGTCAATAGTCCCGACCAAGCACGCTTTACTTATAGCGCTAAAGGGACGCCAATAGTCCCGACCAAGCACGCTTTACTTATAGCGCTAAAGGGACGTCAATAGTCCCGACCAAGCACGTTTACTTATAGCGCTAAAGGGACGGCAATAGTCCCGACCAAGCGCGTTTACTTATAGCGCTAAAGGGACGGCAATAGTCCCGACCAAGCACGTTTACTTATAGCGCTAAAGGGACGGCAATAGTCCCGACCAAGCACGTTTACTTATAGCGCTAAAGGGACGCAATAGTCCCGACCAAGCACGTTTACTTATAGCGCTAAAGGGACGGCAATAGTCCCGACCACGCTTTACTTATAGCGCTAAAGGGACGCCAATAGTCCCGACCAAGCACGTTTACTTATAGCGCTAAAGGGACGCCAATAGTCCCGACTCAAGCACGTTTACTTATAGCGCTAAAGGGACGTCAATAGTCCCGACCAAGCACGTTTACTTATAGCGCTAAAGGGACGGCAATAGTCCCGACCAAGCACGTTTACTTATAGCGCTAAAGGGACGACAATAGTCCCGACCAAGCACGTTTACTTATAGCGCTAAAGGGACGTCAATAGTCCCGACCAAGCACGCTTTACTTATAGCGCTAAAGGGACGGCAATAGTCCCGACTCAAGCACGTTTACTTATAGCGCTAAAGGGACGTCAATAGTCCCGACTCAAGCACGTTTACTTATAGCGCTAAAGGGACGTCAATAGTCCCGACTAAGCACGCTTTACTTATAGCGCTAAAGGGACGGCAATAGTCCCGACCAAGCACGCTTTACTTATAGCGCTAAAGGGACGGCAATAGTCCCGACCAAGCACGTTTACTTATAGCGCTAAAGGGACGGCAATAGTCCCGACCAAGCACGTTACTTATAGCGCTAAAGGGACGGCAATAGTCCCGACCAAGCACGCTTTACTTATAGCGCTAAAGGGACGGCAATAGTCCCGACCAAGCACGCTTACTTATAGCGCTAAAGGGACGGCAATAGTCCCGACCAAGCACGCTTTACTTATAGCGCTAAAGGGACGCCAATAGTCCCGACTCAAGCACGTTTACTTATAGCGCTAAAGGGACGGCAATAGTCCCGACCAAGCACGCTTTACTTATAGCGCTAAAGGGACGTCAATAGTCCCGACCAAGCACGCTTTACTTATAGCGCTAAAGGGACGGCAATAGTCCCGACTCAAGCACGTTTACTTATAGCGCTAAAGGGACGTCAATAGTCCCGACCAAGCACGTTTACTTATAGCGCTAAAGGGACGGCAATAGTCCCGACCAAGCACGCTTTACTTATAGCGCTAAAGGGACGGCAATAGTCCCGACCAAGCGCGTTTACTTATAGCGCTAAAGGGACGGCAATAGTCCCGACCAAGCACGCTTTACTTATAGCGCTAAAGGGACGGCAATAGTCCCGACCAAGCACGTTTACTTATAGCGCTAAAGGGACGGCAATAGTCCCGACCAAGCACGTTTACTTATAGCGCTAAAGGGACGGCAATAGTCCCGACTCAAGCACGTTTACTTATAGCGCTAAAGGGACGCCAATAGTCCCGACCAAGCGCGTTTACTTATAGCGCTAAAGGGACGGCAATAGTCCCGACCAAGCACGTTTACTTATAGCGCTAAAGGGACGTCAATAGTCCCGACCAAGCACGTTTACTTATAGCGCTAAAGGGACGGCAATAGTCCCGACCAAGCACGTTTACTTATAGCGCTAAAGGGACGGCAATAGTCCCGACTCAAGCACGTTTACTTATAGCGCTAAAGGGACGGCAATAGTCCCGACTGCACGCTTTACTTATAGCGCTAAAGGGACGGCAATAGTCCCGACCAAGCACGTTTACTTATAGCGCTAAAGGGACGGCAATAGTCCCGACTAAGCACGTTTACTTATAGCGCTAAAGGGACGACAATAGTCCCGACCACGCGTTACTTATAGCGCTAAAGGGACGTCAATAGTCCCGACCAAGCACGCTTTACTTATAGCGCTAAAGGGACGTCAATAGTCCCGACCAAGCGCGTTTACTTATAGCGCTAAAGGGACGGCAATAGTCCCGACTCAAGCACGCTTTACTTATAGCGCTAAAGGGACGGCAATAGTCCCGACTCAAGCACGTTTACTTATAGCGCTAAAGGGACGGCAATAGTCCCGACTCAAGCACGCTTTACTTATAGCGCTAAAGGGACGCCAATAGTCCCGACTCAAGCACGTTTACTTATAGCGCTAAAGGGACGGCAATAGTCCCGACTCAAGCACGCTTTACTTATAGCGCTAAAGGGACGGCAATAGTCCCGACTAAGCACGCTTTACTTATAGCGCTAAAGGGACGGCAATAGTCCCGACCAAGCGCGTTATTTATAGCGCTAAAGGACGGCAATAGTCCCGACCAAGCACGTTTACTTATAGCGCTAAAGGGACGGCAATAGTCCCGACCAAGCACGTTTACTTATAGCGCTAAAGGGACGGCAATAGTCCCGACTAAGCACGTTTACTTATAGCGCTAAAGGGACGGCAATAGTCCCGACCAAGCACGCTTTACTTATAGCGCTAAAGGGACGGCAATAGTCCCGACCAAGCGCGTTTACTTATAGCGCTAAAGGGGACGCCAATAGTCCCGACCAAGCACGCTTTACTTATAGCGCTAAAGGGACGGCAATAGTCCCGACTCAAGCACGTTTACTTATAGCTCTAAAGGGACGGCAATAGTCCCGACTCAAGCACGTTTACTTATAGCGCTAAAGGGACGGCAATAGTCCCGACTCAAGCACGTTTACTTATAGCGCTAAAGGGACGGCAATAGTCCCGACCAAGCACGCTTTACTTATAGCGCTAAAGGGACGTCAATAGTCCCGACCAAGCACGTTTACTTATAGCGCTAAAGGGACGGCAATAGTCCCGACCAAGCACGTTTACTTATAGCGCTAAAGGGACGGCAATAGTCCCGACCAAGCACGTTTACTTATAGCGCTAAAGGGACGTCAATAGTCCCGACCAAGCACGTTTACTTACAGCGCTAAAGGGACGGCAATAGTCCCGACCAAGCACGTTTACTTATAGCGCTAAAGGGACGACAATAGTCCCGACCAAGCACGTTTACTTATAGCGCTAAAGGGACGGCAATAGTCCCGACCAAGCACGTTTACTTACAGCGCTAAAGGGACGTCAATAGTCCCGACCAAGCACGTTTACTTATAGCGCTAAAGGGACGGCAATAGTCCCGACCAAGCACGTTTACTTATAGCGCTAAAGGGACGGCAATAGTCCCGACCAAGCGCGTTTACTTACAGCGCTAAAGGGACGTCAATAGTCCCGACCAAGCACGTTTACTTATAGCGCTAAAGGGACGCAATAGTCCCGACCAAGCACGTTTACTTATAGCTCTAAAGGGACGTCAATAGTCCCGACCAAGCGCGTTTACTTATAGCGCTAAAGGGACGCAATAGTCCCGACCAAGCACGTTTACTTATAGCTCTAAAGGGACGGCAATAGTCCCGACCAAGCACGTTTACTTATAGCTCTAAAGGGACGTCAATAGTCCCGACCAAGCACGTTAACTTATAGCGCTAAAGGGACGCAATAGTCCCGACCAAGCGCGTTTACTTATAGCGCTAAAGGGACGGCAATAGTCCCGACCAAGCACGTTTACTTATAGCGCTAAAGGGACGGCAATAGTCCCGACCAAGCACGTTTACTTATAGCTCTAAAGGGACGTCAATAGTCCCGACCAAGCACGTTTACTTATAGCGCTAAAGGGACGTCAATAGTCCCGACCAAGCGCGTTTACTTATAGCGCTAAAGGAGACGTTAGCGTCAATAAGAACGACAAAGGCACCTGACCAAGCGTCCAAACTTTACGAGATGGGAGTGAGAATGTGTCAACACTGGAAGCCTGTAACGAAAAACTAAAAACCAGCTCCAATAACATGCAGGTAAAGCCTTCTGTAGTTAAAAACCTGAACGGGGTCAATAATCTGACGCATCATGTTTAGTCAAAGGTGTAACTTTGGGTTCATCAGGTTGAGATCTCCATGAGCACATCAACACTTCATTTCCTGCATTCTGGTGAATGTTTCTGCAACAGTTTGTGCATTTTCTGCAGCAAGGTATGCTGCAAATGTCATTATTTATGTAAAGGAAATTATAATAGGGTTTTTGGGGGCTTGCACTGGCCAGTTTGGGTTGTATCCCTCCCATCCAGCCCCAGTAAGTTACGCCTATGGGTTTAGTTATGTCTAAAATCAGACACAGAGATGTTTAACTTCTTAAAGTCTTCTGGTTATTTAGTTTTAAAAGTTTTAGACTTTGTCCCCAGCTCTCAGCACGCTGTCCACCGCCATCGTTACAGCCGCCACTGTTACAGCCGGTGTGTCCCGTAGCGATGCAGCCTGTTTCGGGGCTGAAGCCTCTCCACGCCGCCGGCCGACCACAGCGAGCGGGGAGGAGGGTAAGACTCTTCCTCTCTCCGCCCGGCTGCTCGTTGACTGGCCACCGTCCTCGGGGGACCGGGCTTTTGGACGGAGGCCCAGATCAATGTGACCTAAATTCAAATGCGAATTAGAGGCTGTCAGCGGGAGAGGACAGTGTGTAAATGAGCTCCGACAGTGCGAGGTTCCCCAGGAGGACGTGGGAACCGGAGGCCCCCATGTCCGTTGGAGATCGTTAATGACTTCCAAATGGATATCCAGGACCCCGACACCAGCTACACGCCAACCGAAGCCTGGGGTCAGGGAGGGAAAGGCGCTGCGCCTGACATCCTGCGAAACCCCGCAGAGTAAAAGTCAAATGTGTCAGCGTCCAAATGATTTGAATTTTTCAGCAACGTTTGTGAGAGGGGAAAGACTTGTGTGAGAGGAAGTGAAGGCCGTGAACGCAGCCTGGCGGTGACTTTTGTCTCTATGAGATCATCTCAAACTGGACCTGAAGACAAACTCTACAAACTCACTGTCTTCTTCATTTTGATGCCCATTAAAGCAGCTACACACCAACGCGATTATCAGCCGTTGGACAGTCTGGCGAGGTCGGTGACTCGAGTCTGTTTGGTCCGTGCCGTCGTCCGTTGGAGGAGCCGTCGGCCTTCATTCTGGCCGACCTGACATGCTCAGTCAGAGACAGGACAGTCGGGACTCACCCGGAAATGGCGAGCGGGATGAGCGTGACTAAAGCCTCTCAAAATCTGACGAAAATCTTTTAAACTGACCTTTGTGAAAAAACTCACTTTTAAACATTATCAAAGGCTCGGATATCTGCAGGTTTTTGGATATGAGCCGACCTTTCCTTAGCAGCTGTTAGCAAGGAATGAAAGAGGAATGAAAGAGGAACGTTGTGTTCACACGCTGAAACAAGACTGGAAACATCCTGTTACACACGGCCGCATGCTGTCGCGCATGCGTCACTTTGCGACAAGTAGCCTCCAAGATGCTAACGAGAGACGTCTGTAATGTCAATACAGTAAAAATGGACCTACGTAGCAATCAAACTCAGCAGAGGCTGTCACTGGAATAGCATTTTGAGCTAACGTTAGCAACCAAACAATCATAGATAGCTACAACGTTTTTGGTCAATGATTTCCATCTTCTGTTATTGTTTGTAATGAGAAAAGTTTATTATTTTATGGATTTCACAAATGTCAGTGTGACACGTTGTGCCGTAAACCACGTGTTTGACCACATTTGACGACTTTGAGACTCAAAAATTCCCCCAGAACCAGAACCAGAACCAGAGAGTTTGCATGTTCAGGCTGTGAAGGACCTTGTTGTGAGTCAGCTGTGTGCTAGCCTGCTTAGAAAATGTAGTCATTGTTTTGTGAGGAGACTATATGAGACATGCAATCTTTGAGTCAGACATATTTGACTTTTTCGATGATATAAAAGCACGTCAACAAACTATACACGTCTGGCCCTTGATGTGATTCACCTTTTCCAGTGTGGCCCTCTGGGAAGTTGAGTTTGACACCGCTGCCGTAAACCGTTTAAATCGGCGTCCGACCGCTGACCCTTTTGTTTACAAGTCTCAGTCGGCTCCTAACGAAAGCGTTGGTCCTCCTCTGGTTCAGACCGAGCAGAAACAGCTGGAGGACGAGGAGCTGAAGTCCACCTACACCCGGAAAATAACAAGATGGAGCACGCACCCCGGCCTCGCCGCTCCCTCCTCTTTGTGTTGGGGCATCCCGGGCGGGTTTGACAGAGGGAAAGGTGTCCAGTGTTCCCCTCTCTCTCTCTCTGTCTCTCTCTCTGTCTCTCTCTCTCTCTCTCTCTCTCTCTCTCTCTCTCTCTCTCTCTCTCTCTCTCTCTCTCTCTCTCTCTCTCTCTCTCTCTCTCTGTCTCTCTCTGTCTCTCTCTCTCTCTCTCTCTCTCTCTCTCTCTCTCTCTCTCTCTCTCTCTCTCTCTCTCTCTCTCTCTCTCTGTCTCTCTCTGTCTCTCTCTCTCTCTGTCTCTCTCTGTCTCTGTCTCTCTCTCTCTCTCTCTCTGTCTCTCTCTCTTTGGAGCTCCAGTAATTAGCATGCTGATGCTGCATGTAATCAGATCGTCGCGGCGTGCACGCTCGTCGGCACTGCCGACGTGGGACTGCAAGCGGCTTCTGATTGTCTTCAGCATAGCATATGCTAATTGTTGATTGTCTCCAATAGTATATGCTAATTGTTAGGAATTAGCATAATTCATTAACATTTGGGCCCTAATTACACGGCGAAGAAAAGGCTGAAAAACACAGCGGCTGTGCTCTGACTTCCTAATGTGTGATGCGATTACATGTATACACACACACACACACACACACACACAGATACACACACACACACACACACACACACACACACACACACACACACACACAGATACACACACACACACACACACACACACACACACACACACACACACACACACACACACACACACACACACACACACACACACACACACAGATACACACACACACACTCACACACACACACACACACACACACACACACACACACACAGATACACACAGAAACACACAGAAACACACACTCACACACACACACACACACACACACACACACACACACACACACACACACACACACACACACACACACACACATGAAATATTAAAAGTGTTGTTCAGAGAAAATCGTGATTAGTCCCTAATCAAATGTTGTTTCTGTCGGTTATTAAAAGGTGGAAGAGTGTCTCCTATCTCGTATTAATGAGACGCTCAAACAACAAGAAACACACAAGTACTCTGATTTCATCATTACTGGTTACATCATACTGCCATGTAGTATAAATACACACTCATACTGCCATGTACTGCAGTATAATTACACACTTGTACTGTCGTATAAACACGAGTGCCGTCACATGCTGTTGCAACAACTAGTAACGTTTGCTAGACGTTAACAGAACAACAGGCCAACATCTTTGTCTCTTTTGTCAGTGTAACATCATGCGTACATGCAGCCATTGCTCTCCCTAGATAACTGGGAGATCTCAACCCCCCCACCCAATGTTAAACCCAAAGTTTGGCCCTTGCATGTGCAGCATGTTGATGCAGGACCGACAATTCTTTTCGAAGTTTTTGTTTCGTTTTGTCGCCTTTTTCACTTTTTTTTGGGGACATATTTTGCAATGTTTTTGTTGTTTTTTTGGGCCGATTTTTCAGTTGCCTTTGACTATATTTTTTTCAACATTTTCTGCACTTTTACCGACATTTGTTGCTTTCTGATGCTTTTTTTTAGTGTTTTTCCGAATTTATTTATTTTTTAAGATTATTTTTTTGGGCTTTTCCGCCTTTAATGGACAGGACAGCTAGGTGAGAAAGGGGAGAGAGAGGGGGGAAGACATGCAGGAAATCATCACAAGTTGGACTCGAACCCTGGACCTCTGCGTCGAGGCATAAGCCTCTCAGTATATGTGCGCCTGCTCTACCCACTGAACCAACCCGGCCACTTTCCAAGGGTTTTTGATGCTTCTTTTCAACATCTTTGTCTCTTTTGTCAATGTTACATCATGCATACATGCAAATGTTGCTCTCCCTAGATAACTGGGAGATCTCAACCCCCCCCACCCAATGTAGAACCCAAAGTTTGGCCCTTGCATGTGCAGCATGTTGATGCAGGATAAGTTACTGTCGGGACCCGAGATACGACTGTGTGTGCAGCTGCTGCGTTTTTACGATCTGAAAACCCGTCAGCCCCATTGTTGATCAATTAAGTCATTCCTCACGCTGCCTACTAGTTAACTTCATATATATTTTTGCAGGTTAAACAGTGTGCAGCGAGCGTGCAGGTAAAGTACAACATTTTTCCCAGAAATGTAAGAGAAAGTGGAAACACGTAACGGTGAGTGAAGCTGACAGTCGTGCAGCGATCTGAGCGTCTCGGTACGTTCACACTACAGTCTCTGAAAGACAGTAATACCGCCAGATATACACATTTAAGATAGATGTTGTGCAATTAAAGTACAATATGTCCTTTGGAAAAGTAAGAGACAGTGGAAACATGTAACGACAGACTTTACGCTCCCCCAACAATCAAAACTGGGCTTTTTTATCGCTTATTTGGACATTTTTGTATTTTTTTTAAGGTTTTTTACCGACAATTTCTTTCAACGTTTTGTCGCCTTTTTCACTTTTTGTCTTTGAGCAATTTTTTTTCGATATTTTTGTTGCCTTTTTGAGTTTTATTTGGCCAATTTTTTGATGTTTTAGTCGCCTTTTTGAGTATATTTTTTCAACATTTTTTTCCGCTTTTACTGACATTTGTTGCCTTTTGACGTTTTTGCTGATTTGTCCAAGGTTTTCACGCTTCTTTCAACATTTTTGTCTCTTTTGTCAGTGTAACTTCATGCGTATCCCTAGATAACTGGGAGATCTCAACCCCCCCACCCAATGTTAAACCCAAAGTTTGGCCATTGCATGTGCAGCATGTTGATGCAGGACCGAGATACGACTGTGTGTGCAGCTGCTGCGTTTTTACGATCTGAAAACCCGTCAGCCCCATTGTTGATCAATTAAGTCATTCCTCACGCTGCCTACTAGTTAACCTTAGAGAAGAGAAAATGGAAACGTGTAACGGTGAGTGAAGCTGACAGTCGTGCAGCGATGTGAGCGATGTGCGACCTCGGCGTGCCGCTTCATGATGAACGCCAGGACTCCGTGAGTGACACGTGACGGATGCCAGTCCGTCAGACAGCAGGGTGAAGCTCCGAGTTCAAGTTTCTGCTGTTAACAGCGGGGGCCGGGATCTCAGGGCCACACATCAGGGGACGGGGAGAGGGGAGGGACGGGGAGGGTTAGGGTTAACTCGGAGGTAATTGAAGTGGAGGCTTTTGTAAGAATCTGCTTCCAATCCACAGGAGAGACGGCAAAGAGGGGAAGAATGAGAGTTTTAATGAATGGAGGCCGTCATTAAAATGATAACTATTTCCTCTGAGATCACTTCCAATTTAAATGTAGAGGGGGGGAAGAGAGAAAAGGCGTAATTGAAAGATCTTTTTTTTTTGCCCCCCCCATCCTTTTTCTGCCATTCAAACTATAAATTTGAATCTGGGGAAAAAGAGAAAGGGAGATTGTTTGTAGTTTTAGCTCACTAGTTCCAATTACTCGTCTTTCTGCTGCACTTAAAGCCCCGAGAGAGCACAGGGGCTTTAGACCCTCCCCTCTTCAGCCCCCCAAAAAAGCCTGACTCGCAGGCGTGTTTTTTTTGGATCAGCGGCGGTCAAAGGGAACAGATCCGTATTACATGGTTTGGAAAATGGATCCAAACGGACGTGAGGAATGACTTAATTGATCAACAATGGGGCTGACGGGTTGTCAGATCATAATAACGCAGCAGCTGCACACACAGTCGTATCTCGGGTCCCGACAGTAACTTATCCTGCATCAACATGCTGCACATGCAAGGGCCAAACTTTGGGTTCTACATTGGGTGGGGGGGGTTGAGATCTCCCAGTTATCTAGGGAGAGCAACATTTGCATGTATGCATGATGTAACATTGACAAAAGAGACAAAGATGTTGAAAAGAAGCATCAAAAACCCTTGGAAAGTGGCCGGGTTGGTTCAGTGGGTAGAGCAGGCGCACATATACTGAGAGGCTTATGCCTCGACGCAGAGGTCCAGGGTTCGAGTCCAACTTGTGATGATTTCCTACATGTCTTCCCCCCTCTCTCTCCCCTTTCTCACCTAGCTGTCCTGTCCATTAAAGGCGGAAAAGCCCAAAAAAATAATCTTAAAAAATAAATAAATTCGGAAAAACACTAAAAAAAAGCATCAGAAAGCAACAAATGTCGGTAAAAGTGCAGAAAATTTTGAAAAAAATATACTCAAAAGCAACTGAAAAATCGGCCCAAAAAAACAACAAAAACATTGCAAAATATGTCCCCAAAAAAAAGTGAAAAAGGCGACAAAACGAAACAAAAACTTCGAAAAGAATTGTTGAAAAAAACCTCAAAAAAATCTTCGAAAAGGCAACTTCGAAAAAAGATGTCCCAAAAAAATATGAAAAAAGCCTTTTTACCCCCTTGCAGCTGCTGCAGTCGACACGTCTGCTATCCTGTCTCATAGCAGATACGTCACGTTACGTGTTACGTGTTACGTGCTACGTGCAACGTGCTACGTGGTACGTGTTACGTCCTACGTGCTACGTGTTACGTGTTACGTGTTACGTGCTACGTGCAACGTGCTACGTGTTACGTGTTACGTGTTATGTGTTACGTGTTACGTGCAACGTGCTACGTGGTACGTGTTACGTCCTACGTGCTACGTGTTACGTGTTACGTGCTACGTGCTACGTGTTAAGTGTTACATGTTACGTGTTACGTGCTACGTATTACGTGTTACGTGCTATGTGTTACATGCTACGTGCTACATGTTATGTGCTACGTGTTACGTGCTACGTATTACGTGTTACGTGCTTTGTGTTGCGTGCTATGTGTTACATGTTATGTGCTACGTGTTACGTGCTACGTATTACGTGTTACGTGCTTTGTGTTACGTGCTACGTATTACGTGTTACGTGCTTTGTGTTACGTGTTACGTGCTACGTGCTACGTGTTAAGTGTTACGTGTTACATGCTATGTGTTACGTGCTATGTGTTACGTGCTGTGTTACGTGTTACGTGCTATGTGTTACGTGCTACGTGTTACGTGCTGTGTTACGTGTTACGTGCTATGTGTTACGTGCTACGTGTTACGTGCTGTGTTACGTGTTACGTGCTATGTGTTACGTGCTACGTGCTACATGTTACGTGCTACGTGCTACGTGTTACGTGTTGCGTGCTATGTGTTACATGTTATGTGCTACGTGTTACGTGCTACGTATTACGTGTTACGTGCTATGTGTTACATGCTACGTGCATAGTGTTACATGTTACGTGCTACGTGTTACGTGCTACGTGCTACATGCTATGTGTTATGTGTTACGTGTTACGTGTTACATGCTATGTGTTACGTGCTATGTGTTACGTGTTACGTGCTACGTATTACGTGTTACGTGCTTTGTGTTACGTGCTATGTGTTACGTGCTACGTGTTACGTGTTACGTGCTGTGCTACGTGTTAAGTGTTACGTGTTACATGCTATGTGTTAAGTGCTACATGTTACGTGTTACGTGCTATGTGTTACATGCTACGTGTTACGTGTATATGTATATATATGTGTGTGTGTATATGTGCATGTACATGTATGTATAGATGTGTACATGTCTATATATATATATACAGTATATGTGTGTGTATATATGTATATGTATGTATACATATATATTTATATATTTTTTTAATTTATTTTATTTTTTTATTGTTTTTAGGTATTTTATGATACTTCTGTTTTTATGTATTTTACTTCATTGTCATCTGTTGTGTTCTTTTATCTGCAGTTTTTCTGGAAAGCACTTTGTAACTTTGTTAAGAAAAGTGCTATAAAAATAAAGAGTCCGAGTCTCAAACTGGAGTTCCCATCTCTTACGTGTTCTGTATTTGGAGCTGCTATAAGAAGAGAAATTGACAATGACTTTGAGCAGAAACACACAGCTTTGCAGCCTGGAGCTCGGAGTGTTTTTAACATGAGTGTGTTAATTGAAAGCCATTACGGGCCACGTTACGTTACTGTCACCCTGCAGGGATGCGGAGCTCGCTCGCTCTGCAGTCTGCACCAAACTCACAAACCTGCACCGAGTACCAGATCACTGTTTACAAGTTCAAACGTCTGTCGGAGAGTTCCTCTGCTTCACGTCTGGCTCTCTGACGCAAACACCAATGCAGAAATATTACAAGAGACAATATTTATGGCGAAAAAACACACACAGCATGGTCAAGAATGCATCAAATGAAATGATGCAAGCGTGTGTGTGAGAGCGAGCGAGCGTCTTCATTTTGCTCAATATTCCTCACACAATCGAGAGCTCGGCGTCGGCATGTTTATCAAAGAAATGACTGATCATAATATTGGCCTTATTGGTCTCAACAGAAATGCCACAACCATCTTGCTGATTACTCCTTGATGAGGAAAAATGCAATTAAAACGTCATGTGCGTTTTATTAGATTCTACCCACCCTGCAGGGTTTTAGCAGCCCCGGGAGTCCCTGGATGCTCGGGCGATGGATGGCGTATATAGAGCTGTGAGCAAAATTAGGAGATGCCGTGCCAAAATAACAGCCGCTCGCTCCCCGATGAGCCGCCTTTCATCACCATACAATGCTGAATATGTTCACGCTGCGGTCTGTGCAGCCTCACACGGAGGCTTTACTGTCTTTATATAGACGGGGAGAGATGGATGCTGGTCTGTCTCTGAGCTGTGTTTTCCATTATGGAAGAACAGAGTTAAATGTGTTTTCTGCACAATCAACACAGGAACATGAAGACACGTATTGTTTCTGG
>NC_135864.1:861524-896524 GCF_031162955.1 Sander vitreus
CAAATGGATTCTGGGGGCAGCTGGCTCATGTCCATTATCCACTCAAAGATG
Organism: Sander vitreus; assembly: GCF_031162955.1. NCBI lineage: Eukaryota > Metazoa > Chordata > Actinopteri > Perciformes > Percidae > Sander > Sander vitreus. Next base: position 861,576 of record NC_135864.1, read on the forward strand.
GCCTTTACACAGAATCCCGCTCGCTGGAAGTCGTTGATACGATAATACGCCCATCAAGCTCATGTAAGAGACTCATCTTTCTGTGATTTGGGGCCTTCCATTATGAACGCCAGACGATGTCCTTCAACACTATGGAGCGTTAACTTCCACAGGGAGCAGCAAGGTGAGAACCTGCCGGGCTGGTTGGATGTACATTACCTTTAATGCAGCACTCCACATCACCACGGGGAAGTCCCAGCGCTGCTTGGAGATGCATCGGTGTGTTGCATTGCAGATAGCTGCACATTTTCTGACCTTACCTTATCTCTACATAGTATGTAGAGCGACAGCAGTAGAGAGTAGTATGAAGAGAGACAACAGTAGAGAGTAGTATGAAGAGAGACAACTGTAGAGAGTAGTATGTAGAGAGACAGCAGTAGAGAGTAGTATGTAGAGAGACAACAGTAGAGAGTAGTATGAAGAGAGACAACTATAGAGAGTAGTATGAAGAGAGACATCAGTAGAGAGTAGTATGTAGCGAGACAACAGTAGAGAGTAGTATGTAGAGAGACAGCAGTAGAGAGTAGTATGTAGAGAGACAACTGTAGAGAGTAGTATGAAGAGAGACATCAGTAGAGAGTAGTATGTAGCGAGACAACAGTAGAGAGTAGTATGTAGAGAGACAGCAGTAGAGAGTTGTATGTAGAGAGACAACAGTAGAGAGTAGTATATAGAGAGACAGCAGTAGAGAGTAGTATGTAGAGAGACAGCAGTAGAGAGTAGTATGTAGAGAGACAACAGTAGAGAGTAGTATGTAGAGAGACAGCAGTAGAGAGTAGTATGTAGAGAGACAGCAGTAGAGAGTAGTATGTAGAGAGACAACAGTAGAGAGTAGTATGAAGAGAGACAGCAGTAGAGAGTAGTATGTAGAGAGACAGCAGTAGAGAGAAGTATGTAGAGTTTCCTGAACCTAACTGTCCCGTTCTTGTGCTTCATGTCAGTTAAACATACGTCCGTCCAAGAGCTTCTTAATATGACGCTAAAGGAGACTTTTTTTGTCAATAACAAACGCCAAAGGCACCTGACTTTTTGATGCGACGGGAGAGAGAACGTGTTGAACGGAGACAGCATCCCACTTTCTAAATCATCATCTGCCCGCGTCCTAACTTACAGTTACCTCCAGACATCGTTAACACTTCGAACCACAGAGACGTCCCCAGGCCTGTGATGTCCGTGTGTGGCCCGTTTTACCGCCCTCCTAACTCATAGCTCACACACACAAGCGTGGGCGGGAGCGAGGGAGAGAGAGAGGGAGGCGAGGGAGGGGGGACAACATCTCCAGCACTCGGCCGTAAATCTGCCTCCATACCAGAGCATCTTCATCCCTGACTGCTGTGGTGCCGCTGTCCAAAACACCTCCCCGACGGCTCGCTGGCTCTGGGCCGGTGCCAGTGATTTTTGGTCTGCTGAGATCATTAAAGGTATAACTTACCTCCCTCCCCCCCTCCCTCATTAAACATGCTGAATCCATTTGTTTAGCAAGCAGCTGAGGGAGCGATGGAGAGCTCACCCAGGCTGGGGATTGATTTATTAAGACTGATTTCTGCCTCTGAGACCGCCCTGATGATGATCGCTCCGCTTCAGGAATCTCAATGGAAGACTCGCCTGCAAGATGGACTTTAATGGACAAGTTATGTGAAGGACGCAGAATAAATCCATCAGTCAAAAGGCCGAATACTTCTGCTGAACTGCCAACAACATGTGTATGGAGGCCCAAAGCTGCCAGCAACAGAACAAAAGAGTAGGGGTGTAACGACTTAGACCTAGATTAGCTTTTAATTTTGACTATCAAAATCAAGAGCTCGTTCTGTTTCCCACAGTATTTGTCTCTCTCAACCCATATAATAAACAATAAGCAGACACAGCGTAGCTTAACGGCTGGGAGCATGCAGCTAAAGACACGGCGACCGCCCACTTTTAACCCGCGAAATTTAAAATTAAAACGTTTGTCTTTTCTCAACACTATTGTCACTTTTTTCAACGTTTTTTGTCTCGTTTCTCTGCGATTTTGAAGCTTTTTTCCAATTGTTTTGTCACTTTTTCCGATGTTTTGTTGATTTTTCTGATATTTTTGCCACTTTTTTTTGCCAACGTTCTTTTATTACATTTTTTTCAAATGCTATATTTTTAATAAAACACCCACATTCAATGAAAGAAGTGAACTGATAATTAATTGGACTTGTGAAGAGTAATTGTTGTATGGAACCCAAATTTCAAGAACAACAGGAGGGTTAAATGGCTCTCGTTACAGAAGTGTTTTTCCTCTATTCAATATCTCCGTTGACGTTTCATTAAATGCTGATATAAAGGTTTTTAAGCCTGGAAGCAAGCCAACAAGCTATGAGATACATCCTGACCACAACCCATTGTATTCGGCGCAAAATAAAACAAAGTTTGTACAAGACTGTGTACAGAAACTATCATAGAATCCAATGGCAGCAGCTGGCTCTAGTGTGGTTTACATTTACATGGTAACAGCGAGTTCCACCAATCAGACGTCTCTGTTATGCTTAGGTTTTTGTGGGTAGCAGGGCTCTACATTGACACCCGCCAACCTGCCAAATGCTGGGTAACACTGAAGGGTTACGAGCCAGTTTGGCCAATGATGAAAGCAGCAAACAACGCAGCATCTGTTTGAATCGGCCGTCTGCAGAAATGTTGCCAGGTTGGTCTGTTTTCCGCCAAGACATTTGGACGATTTTGTGTGTGTTTGGCTTGGAAATATAATCATGTAATCTTTATCTGGCCACACTGCTCGTAGTACTAATCCTACATTTCCCATGAACACCGTGTCGTGATGTGTCGTACAACTGTTGGCTACGTGTCTAGCGTGCGGTATCGATGAAATGAAGTAACTGAGTTATTACAGTTGTTGAAATTAGTAAAAATGTTGGCTAGTGGAAAATCTGATTGGCTGGTTAATTAAAAAATGTACTAGTCATGTTGGCTGGTGATTAAAGAAGTTAATTTAAAGCCCTAGTGGGTAGTGTAGTATTTCGCCATAAGATCGTGAATTGAACATGTTTTCTTTAATTAATTATTAATTAATTATTAATTATTAGACAGGATTTTATTAAACAGGACAACTTGCTTTACTGGATCAGAAACTTTCGTTTCACAACGTTGTAGTCAGTCTACCTCGGATGCTTTAGACCAAAGATGCAACGAATCCAGATTTTTGGGGTTCTGCTGAATCCTGAACCCCCTGGTTGAGATTCTGCTGAATCCTGAACCCCCTGGTTGAGGTTCTGCTGAGTCCTGAACCCCCTGGTTGAGGTTCTGCTGAGTCCTCGTCCCGTCCTCAGTCCATGAACACAGTCAACACATCAATGAAGTAACCAGTGACTGTCCTTCCTTTGCTGTACCTGAAGTTGCTGCATTCTGGCTGCTGTCTGTAGATCCCTTCATGCTCAGCTCGTATTCTTCCAGATGTTTCATACCAGATGTTGTAACAGCGGTGATGTTGTGTATTGTTTAGGGTCCTCGCCACCACCAGACTAATCAGCATTGCAGATTGAACATGTAGCTGGACTTGAATGGCCTTCTTTTGACTGAAAGTACTGCCAAACAACACTTTTTCTGCTCACCAGTTCCATTTCCACTTCCTCTCAGCCTGCTGCATTGAAGCTCCACCTACGTAAACACCTTCCTGTAATCAACGGCGCCGTCATTACAGCGACCAGCGTAGCGTGGAGTGACAGCGTAGGGTTCAGCAGAAACCCAACCCCGTCAAAAAGCCCAATATTCAGCCCAATCTGAAGCTGAATCCTGAATTGGTGCATCCCTAGTTTAGACATTATGGCTGATAATCTCAATCGGAAAGTCGAAGAACCTCCTAGTACCTCAACCTCAAAATCCAACATGGCTTCACCGTGCACCAACAGTAGTGAAAGCTATAGTAACATAAGATAAGATAAGATAAGCCTTTATTGTCTCCTATAGGAGAAGCATACATTATCTCATCCAAATGCATTCATTAAACATTCGATAAACCTCACACAAGACCCCCCCCCCCACCTTCTCCCACACGCACAGAAGACAGAGAACCCGCTGCACATCCTCCCCCTCATTTTGCTCTTAATTCTACCCAGATTTCACATTAAATCATGCTGTGATCAATAACTTATGTATTGCTTAATGCCCAAATGCACAACTGCACACTGCCGTATCAAACTTAAAATATTGCACCAGTGCCCTACCAGATATTGCACATCCTACAGCCATAATGGTGAGTACCATAATGTTACCCATGCACATTCAAGCTCCCACCAATACACACACACACACACACATCTTATCTCATATTATTCAGTAGTTTGATTGAAAATGAGAATGCACCCCTGTTGAGCTTGCAGTTTAGTGACTTGTACCTCCAGCCATACAGCTTATTAGCACTTCTGTCTTATTTGTGTCCCATTAAATCAGTCGTAAACACAGTGTACTGAACAACTTGTATCTGGACATGTTGCTACGCTGTTTGTATGCACATAAAAAACAGCCTTCGGCGCCCGGATAGCTCAGTCGGTAGAGCGGGCGCCCATATATATATATCTATATGCTGTAGAGGTTGACTTCTCGACGCAGCACGCCCGGGTTCGACTCCAACCTACGGCCCTTTGCTGCATGTCATTCCCCCTCTCTCTCTCTCCTTTCATGTCTTCAGCTGTCCTATCAAAATAAAGGCCGAAAATGCCCCCCAAAAAATCTACCTATCTACCTACCTACCTACCTATCTGTCTATCTATCTATCTATCTATCTATCTATCTATCTATCTATCTATCTGTCTATCTATCTATCTGTCTATCTATCTATCTATCTATCTATCTACCTACCTATCTATCCATGTGGGTGTTGACGGGACTTCATGGTGTGCTCATGTGTAAGAAAGATGTCACCGTTAAGACGATAGTGCGATGGTTCAGAGTGCAAAGGGTGCTGGGATAAATATGCAGCATTGCGCCTAATATGATTTTGACTCATCAGATAATCCTCCAAGTTTCCGAAGTCAAAATGATGAGATATTGACTTTGTGAGTCAGTCAAAAAAGTCCTGAAAAAGTAAGACAAAAAGTAATTTACGATGCAATTTTTATTTAGTAAGTCAGAGATGTTCTTGTCTTGGCCTGAGCGGTATTCCATACATAACTCATGGGTCCATCTGGAGAAGGTGTTTACAGTTTGACTGTCAGGAGAGATGCTACGACATGAGCGATGAAACCTATCTGCACGCTGCATCCACAGATGTTTGTGCGATATTATCTTGGAGGGCTGGAGGTGCCCAGCTGTCTTTGCTGATTTTCTCTCCTCTGTTACAGTCCAAGCTCTCAGATATGTTTTATGATGAATCTACATATTTCCTCTCTCCGGGGGAACACACATTATTGGGAAGCACTCGATCTCTGCCTCCATTTCCTGTCGGCTCTAATAGCTTCCAGGTGAGAGGTGTTCCTCGGCCCTCGCCTGGGAATGCTTATTAAAACTGTTTTCCTATTGATACAGTTGGTTTGATACTTACCAGATTTGACAAAGTAAAGATCTCATGTTTGGCGTAACATTACAAGGGAAACATAAGTGAGTTATTTGGCCTCGACGTGCTGGAAACGTAACGTTGTTAAAGCGCAGGCCCTGAAACCTGAAACGGGGTCCCTCAGCCGCATTTGGTTTTCATTATTATTTTTTTTTTTTGCTCGAAAAATTTAACAATAGCACCCAGGGATTAAGTCATGGTGCAGGTCGCAGCCAAGCCAAACATCCTGCCTCCTCCAGAAAAATGAAGACAGATGAAGAAGGGAAGCAGGTGTAAAGTGTACTCTAGTGCTTTGCCTTTTTGTCCTCTCCGGGAGGCGTTGTGTGCACAAAGTCTGTCCTACGAAATCATCTCACAAAGCTGTGAGGAGGAGGGAACACCTTCTATATTCCTGCACACACTGAACCCTGTTCATGGGAACCGTTAAAGAATCTGATGGCGTGTTTAATGGGAGGGGAAACAGTCCTCGCCTCTGTATTTATTACTCTGGTGTTTTGTGTGTGTGTGTGTGTGTGTGTGTGTGTGTGTGTGTGTGTGTGTGGCCTGTTACATACTACATGCATGAAGGCAAATGAGGTGGATTTATGCTGCAGGGTGTTGTGGTATGGAAATGGCGCGGGGTCATGGCAACACGCCAAGTGTGAATGTGTATGGTGCACATTTTATGTGAGCGACACGTTTAATATGCTGTGCATCGTATGTTTTATATTTTATATTGTACATTTAAATTTTAGATTTTATTGTCTTTAAATTGAGTAACTTGGTACTAGGGCTGCAAAAATAACGATTATTTGTATTGGTGGATAAGCGTGTGGATTATGTCCTGGATGAATGGATTAGTTGTTAGAAATGTGGATCATTGTTTCCCAAAAAGCCCCGAGATGACGTCCTCAAATGTCTTGTTTTTGCCACAACTCAAAGATATTCAGTTCCCTGTCCCAGAGGAGAGAAGAAACTAGAAAACATTCACATTTAACAAGCTGACATCACACTAGTTTATCTGTTTTTACATAAAAAATGACTCAGACGGATTAATCAATTATCAAAATAATTGCCAATTGATTTAATGGATTCATCTTTGCAGCTATACTTACATATAGTTTAGATAGTACCGATACCTTGTTTACATTTTCTGGCAGTGTACATTTGGCTTTTACTTTATTGATGATGTTTATTGTTATATCTTACTAATCTGCAGTCTTTCATACTTTGTACTGCAGCTGCTGCACAACGATGTCCCTCTAGATAAATAAAGATAATCTCATTTTACAGGAGTTTAATTCTACCGATTTCTGTTTCCCGTACACACGATAATTAACTCGCACCTCGCACTCTGATGTGTTGCATCATTAGACATGTGACATGTTTTATTTTTTGTACAAGCGTTTTGTTCAGACAGGATTTGCAAACAAAGCAGCAACATCTGAAAGTACAGACGCAGAATAGACAATAAACTTCAAACCACAGAGATTCACAGAGCTGAACACTCAGAGACAAAATCTCCAACATTTGAGCGGGAGAAAATGGGGTCCATCACGGGTTGGCCGCAGCCGCGAGATGTCACGCAACCCACTAGGAGGCGCTTTGGTCCGACTCTGGAGATGGTCCATCTCTGGCACAACTACATGCGTTTGAACTGGTAATGGAAACGTAAATCAGTGCGGCAGGGTTTGACTCAGCACGGTCAAATGTTCTGTGAGACACCTGACTGTACCTATATTTCAGCCTTCTGAAAATGCAGTTCTGTGGATCAATTCATACTCAGGCTACATCTCCACTGCTACGTTTTGGTTTAAAAAGGAAAAAAATTTTACGTTTCCCCCTCTCATTCCCCCTGCTCTGATGTTTACCCCTCTCATTCCCCCTGCTCTGGCGTTCCCCCTCTCATTCCCCCTGCTCTGGCGTTTCCCCCTCTCATTCCCCCTGCTCTGGTGTTCCCCCTCTCATTCCCCCTGCTCTGGTGTTTCCCCCTCTCATTCCCTCTTCTCTGGTGTTCCCCCCTCTCATTCCCTCTTCTCTGGTGTTTCCCCCTCTCATTCCCCCTGCTCTGGTGTTTTCCCCTCTCATTCCCCCTGCTCTGGCGTTCCCCCTCTCATTCCCCCTGCTCTGGCGTTTCCCCCTCTCATTCCCCCTGCTCTGGCGTTCCCCCTCTCATTCCCCCTGCTCTGGCGTTCCCCCCTCTCATTCCCTCTTCTCTGGTGTTCCCCCCTCTCATTCCCCCTGCTCTGGTGTTCCCCCTCTCATTCCCCCTGCTCTGGTGTTTCCCCCCCCCTCATTCCCTCTCTCTGGTGTTTCCCCTCTCATTCCCCCTGCTCTGGTGTTTCCCCCTCTCATTCCCCCCTGCTCTGGTGTTTCCCCCCTCTCATTCCCCCTGCTCTGGTGTTTCCCCCCTCTCATTCCCCCTGCTCTGGCGTTTCCCCCCTCTCATTCCCCCCTGCTCTGGTGTTTCCCCCCTCTCATTCCCCCTGCTCTGGTGTTCCCCCCCTCTCATTCCCCCCTGCTCTGGTGTTTCCCCCTCTCATTCCCCCTGCTCTGGTGTTCCCCCCTCTCATTCCTCCTGCTCTGGTGTTCCCCTCTCATTCCCCCTGCTCTGGTGTTTCCGAGCCCCTAAACCGGAGACATTTGGAAACACTTGTGACCCGTTTTGGTTTGGAATCTGCAGGGTTGTGTTGCAGTCTCAACGGCCACAAACGGAGACCTTTGGCAACACAGACACTAACGACAACGTTTCTCCTCCTGATGTAGCCTCAGATAACAAAAACCTATTTGGCGTCTCTCACAGAAGTAAATCTAATCTGTTGATTAAACATATAGGTGTGCCCCAGGGCTCAACACTGGGACAACTTCTCTTCTTTATTTATGTATGTAATAATTAACCGTTAATTTTCAATAACTGTTGTGTTGCACTTTATGCCGATGACGCTGTCGTATATACATCCAAACTTGATCCGCCACAAATTCAAGCTCCTCTTTAGGTCTGTCAAAGTCTCGCTGAACTCTGCAGAGTTGGTTTCAGGCGTGCCCCCCTTAGCGATGAGGAAACTGCTGACCTTTTTTTCTGAAATATTCTCTCTGTATTGACGGAGTTGAGGTTGAGCAACACATGGTTTCGATGGACCCACATCAGATTTCCAAACCTGGTCCAGAACCTCATCCTTCCCATGAAACACGGCTGGCGAGCATGAACCTTTCTGGACGAGTGATTTACATACCTTCTCCAGCTCCGAGCCCAGTTGGCGAGGGCTCCGGTGTCATCGTGAGGGCCGGCCTGGGGGCTTTTCCTGTACGAGATGACTTACAGTCCCCCCGTCAGCCTCGAGCACTGCTTTATAACAGCACACACACTCACACACACACAGAAAAACCTAAAACTGGGTCGTATCACAATGACATCATCACCTCACAGGAAACAGTCTAATTCTTTAAGAGCACAGATGTACGGAGAGCAGCAGAAGTGACATAATAACTCCTCGCCCAAACCAAACACACCTGCACTCGCTCTGTACCACCACGGCCTCTGACTGATTAAAAAATATTTCAACTATTCGTGAAGCCAAAACATCAGCAGCTCTGAGCTGTAACTAGAATCTTTTTGGCCTTCTCTCCTCCTGTAAGCTCTCAACAGCTGCTGTCAACGAGCCTACTCAGCCTGAGAAGTAGAAAAACTATTCGTAAATCATTCACTAAATATATTAAGTTGAGAACTTTATGCTTTGTTTCTTCAATCGCACGACAATTACAGAGAAGCAGCCATTGTTCTCAGGCTCCCACAATGCTAAAATAAGATGTATTTAAAAAATAAAAGCATGCAATTGAATTGAGAATCCAAGACAAGGTTAAATATAAATCATATGGGGGTAAATGCATTTTTCAGCTGATCCAAAAGGCTTTTTAAAGACTTCATTCAGCTTAAGAAGTGGGATGATTTTCTCAACACATAAAGACATAAACACATACTTGGTTTTCACTGAACAGCAACGGGAAAACTGAAACTGAAAAGTAACTAAAGCTGTCAAACAAATGTAGTAAAAGTAGTAAGTAAGTAAAAAGTATTTCTGCTTTCTTCTTATTAAATAATGCAAAAACACTCTCAGCGATGGAACACTTCATCTTTGTCTCTCCTTGTGCACAGAAGTTGGTCGGTGTTCAGCTCGGTCTGGCAGCTGCAGCGTGCAGTCTTTGGCCGAAGATGAGTTTTGCTGCCGTAGCCTCGGGCGTCGCTCTCTGCTAACGAGGACTGTGTATTTGGGAGCGTGCCTATGGTCCCACAGCCCTATGTTCCCACATTTCTAAGAATTCATTTTTCACTGACAATTAGGCTCTATGTTCCCACAGCCCTTTGTTCCCATATACATAGGATTTTTTTCAAAATTAGGCCCTACGTTCCCACATTTCTATTGATTTCTCCAAAAGTAGTCCCTTTCCTTTTTCAGAAATGTGGGACCATTGGGCTGTGGGAACATAGGGCTGTGGGAACATAGGGCTGTGGGAACATAGGGCTGTGGGACCATAGGGCTGTGGGACCATAGGGCTGTGGGAACATAGGGCTGTGGGACCATTGGGCTGTGGGAACATAGGGCTGTGGGAACACAGGGCTGTGGGACCATTGGGCTGTGGGACCATAGGGCTGTGGGACCATTGGGCTGTGGGACCATTGGGCTGTGGGACCATTGGGCTGTGGGAACACAGGGCTGACCCAGTGTATTCAAGAAAAACTGGCTACAGAACATCTTTTTTTTCAGTTTTTTCTAAGCTGGCTTCTTCCGCCCTAAATAGGACACTTCCTTCTTTTTCGTTTTCCCTAAAACAAAAAGATGCCTTTCTTCATCTCTAACAAGGAAGTGTCACTGCTCCCTAATTGGTCACTAACAATGGTGGAATGTACATATGTTGAGGTACTTGTACATTACTTGAGTCTTTTCATGCCACTTTCTACTTTTTACTCCACAACATTCATCTGTTACAGCTTTAGTTACTAGTTACACATTAAGATTTTTGCACACAAAACACATGTAGTTTTAAACTATGATGTTTTTTCATAAATTAAACTACCCAAAAACATAACCACCTACAAGTACAGCTAAAATGATTCGACTTTCAACCCTTTTTTCATGCTTTTAATGCTCTTTTTGACACTTTTTCTGTTTCCAGTTTCTTAAATGTGAGGCTTTTTAGAGTACTTTTACTTTTAATACTTTAAGTACATTTTCATGATGATACTTACAGACTTTTTGAAGGAACATTTTCAGTATTTTTACAGTGTGGTATTAGTACTTTTAGTTAGGTTAAGGGGTGGTGATGGCGCAGTGGATGTGACACATGACTTTGGTGTGGGAGATCTGGGTTTGAATCCCACTGTAATATATATACCAATGTGTCCCTGAGCAAGGCACTTAACCCCTAGTTGCTCTAGGGTAGGTAGCTAGTTGCTTTGGATAAAAGCATCAGCAAAATAACATGTAATGTAAAGAATCACAATACTTCTTCCACCAATGGTCACTAACTTAGTCACTTTCTTGTTCAGAATAAGTTTCCTTTTAGCCCCTTGCCTCCTAAACAGAAAGCTTCCTTGCCTCCATGTTGCTTCCTAACTAGAAATACTTCTTTCTTGCTCTGTAACAAGTATGATTTCTTGATCCCTAACTTTTAAGCGTACTTGCTTGTTGCCGCCAAACCGGGAAGTCTTTGGCCGTAGATGTGCAGACTCAGGGAGGGTCGGAGGTATTCTTTGGGAGTTTTGCTGCCATAGCCCGGGGTGTCGCTCTCCGCTAACGAGCGCTGTGTATTCATGAAAACTGACTTCACAACTCATCAAGGTTGATGCTGACAGTGGAGGGAAAGTTAATTGTGCCTGTAACGGAGCCTCAGCAGGCCCAGCGCTGCCAAACACCCCCCCTCCTCTCCTCTCTGCTGCAGACTCTGATATCGGCCTTGTTCTGGTCTTTCCACGATGGAAAGCAGACTTCCTGTTCAGGACTGCAGGCCTGATAAAGACCACAGCTGACCTTCAGACTTTAAAAAGCACTTATCACACTCTGAAGGTTTTCTTTTTTTCTCTCAGCGTCAACGAACTGAGAAGTCTGACTTCCTACAAGTCTGCTAAAGGGTTTTTATTTGTCGTGTTAACGCTCTGAGCTTCTCTTGGTTTTGTATCATGTAAATACTGGTTTTACATTTCAAGATTCAAGACTTTATTGTCATTGTATGATTTATTATCTATATTATTATTAATACATTATCAGTGCAGCAGCAGTGAATGAATAAGAAGATGAAAACCAATGTAAAGACTTGATTAGAGCTGCAAAGATGAATCTTGTCATCTTTGCATTTGTCGTCAACTATTAAATCCATCTCCAACTATTTTGATAATCTTTTCATCAGGTTGAGTCATTTTTTATGATAAAACAGGTTAAATTGTGTGATGTCAGCTTGTTAAATATGAATATTGTTCTGGTCTCTTCTCTCCTCTGGGACAGGAAACTGAAGATCTTTGAGTTGTGGACAAAACAAGACATTTGAGGACGTCATCTCGGGCTTTTTGGGAAACACTGATCCACATTTTAGAGACCAGAAACTCATCCATTGATCCAGAACATCATCCACACATGAATCCACAATGTAAATAATCGTTAGACTTGATCATTGATCTTGAACACGTTCCTGTACAGGAGCAAGCTTTGTTGAAAGCCAAGTTTGACGTTTCCTTTAATCCTTAAAGGAAAGTTTGTGTTTAGATGTGTGGTTATACGAGGGGGGTCAGCCCAATGGTCCCACAGCCCAATGTTCCCACAGCCCAATGGTCCCACAGCCCTATGTTCCCACAGCTCTATGTTCCCACAGCCCAATGGTCCCACAGCCCTATGTTCCCACAGCCCTATGTTCCCACAGCCCTATGTTCCCACATTTCTAGGACATTTTCAAAATGATTACTTGTGTTTCTACATTTCCCTTCAATTTAAGCCCTATCCTCCCACAACATTTCTTAGGGTTAGGGTTAGGGGTTAGGGTTAGGGTTAGGGGGATAAAATCTGATACAAATGTATGAAAAAGGAAATGTGGGAACATAGGCACGCTCCCGTACGAGGTACTTCTCCATAGTTTAAGCGTTTGCAATATTTAAAAATATTTTCAGCACTTTACCTTGCTATCGGACGGCCCTTTACGATGGGGAACTGAAGCCGTTATCTCTGCTCTCTTCAAAGCCACCAGACTCCTTTGACAATTTTACACTTTCCCTGGCAGAGGAATCATTTATTTTCACTGTAATGCCATCCTTAATTAACACAATGACAGAATGAATGACTACTTTGCTCATGGGTTTCATACACTTCTGTAATAAACGTCTAAAAGCTAAAATCCTATCAGATGGGGGACCCTGGGAAAAAATCTTGAAATCAAGTGGGGGTCCTTATTCTAATTTGTGTCTGTTTTGGGGTCCTTTACATGGAAAAGTTTGGGAACCTCTGAGTTATATCGCAGTCTGTTTTGATAAAAGTGCTTGCGACATCTCACGTGCGGCTTTGACTAACAACCGAACATTTTTTAGCCCACTCTGTGGAAAATACCGAGATATATATTGTGAAAAACACAGAGATGAGGTTGTTGGTCGCCCAGCCCTAGCACAGGTAATGTTTAAATCCCCCCCTCCTCTCCTAGAGACAGAAATCCAATCCCCATGGGGGCTTCAGACTGAGATCCTGTACCTCAAGTTTTGGCATTAATTATCCTGTAAAATCTGTTTAATGTCAGACAGTTTCACCATAAAGACTTCAGATGCCATCAGTTCATAGAAGGTCTTCATGGATGCAAATGAAAGCATACTAATTAATCAAGAACATTGAAAGTTGAAATAACACAGTCCATCCTTAAAACTATCTGTGGTCTTGGGGATCCATAGAGGGATTCCAGACTGTCACCATAAACCTCCATCTAAAACCCTCCTGAATCACTTCTTCCAAACAAAGATTTTCACGTAATTCTCTTTCAGTCCTGGCTGATGTTTTTACCTGCTACAGAGCTCTCAGTCTGACTGAAGGATTGTTGCTTTGGCTCTGAGCTGCACTGATTGATTCCCATCAGCTGGACTCCAAACGTCAGTCAGAGCTTTGTCTTCAGCGCCAACAGTTTCATCATTAACTATACTCTTTGGAGCTTGTTTGTTGAAATATATTCTGCTGGATGTTGGAAAGGTATCCAAATATGTTGAGGTTTTGGACGGAGAACGTTTTATTCAGTCCAGTTTACAGGTTCTTGCTGCTCTATTGGACTCTTTCCATTAATCTGACAGCTGAAAACATACTGGTTACTGTCAGTTCTTCTACCGTCATTTTATTTTTTTCAACTGTGTTCTGAAAAACAGCTTTGTTTCAGATGAAGAACATTTTCATATTCTTATCCTACATGTAAATAGACTGAGTTCTCACTCCGAACTCGTAAAATAAGGACGTTTGGACAGTGGCTGTAAGCGCCTGAAGCGTCGAAACAAAACGCCCTTTAGCGTGTTTGTAGAACATAACGGGAAGAGCAGCAGCTTCACAGGGTTTAGAGAGTAGTATGAAAGGACGAAATTCCGCGTAGGGAGGTTGGTTGGGGGGTTGGATGGGTCAAACACAGGACTATAAAGTCTCTTTCTTCTTTAACCGTCCCATTCCCGCGTGTACGGAAAACATAAGCCCACCCATGACCTTTTCCTTAACCTAACTGCGTCAAAAGGGACGCCAATGGTCCCAACCAAGCACGCTTAGTTAAAGTGCTCATATTATGCTCATTTTCAGGTTCATAATTGTATTTTGAGATTGTACCAGAATAGGTTTACATGGTTTCATATTGTTGTTGTACTGCTCATTGCTGCAGCTCCTCTTTTCACCCTGTGTTCAGGTCTCTGTTTTAGCTACAGAGTGAGACCTCTCACTGCTGGAACATCTTTGTTGGCAGTAGCGCATGCTCAGTAGCTAGGTAAGGACTACACGCTCAGTAGCTAGGTAAGGACTACATGCTCAGTAGCTAGGTAAGGACCACACGCTCAGTAGCTAGGTAAGGACTACATGCTCAGTAGCTAGGTAAGGACTACACGCTCAGTAGCTAGGTAAGGACTACACGCTCAGTAGCTAGGTAAGGACTACACGCTCAGTAGCTAGGTAAGGACTACACGCTCAGTAGCTAGGTAAGGACTACGTGCTCAGTAGCTAGGTAAGGACTACATGCTCAGTAGCTAGGTAAGGACTACATGAGCTAGCTAGCTGTTTCTCCAACTTCAGTAGTTCAAGGCAGGATTAGCTGGGAGACTTCTTCTAAACGAGGGCGCACTTCCAACTTTGTGTGGGATACCTGCAGAACAGGGACATGGAAGTAGTTCTATACAATGCATTTTGTAGATCAGGGTGAACTAGTGTGTATTGTAGCAGTGTTTTGCCATTGAGAACGAGCTAGCATGCTAGAAAAAGTGATTTTTTTCATACATTTCATTCATTTACATGACGCTAAAGGAGACTTTTAGCGTCAATAACAACGACAAAGGCACCTGACCAAGCGTCCGTATTTTACGAGATGGGAGTGAGAACCTGTTGAAATAAATATGAGATATGGAGTTTGTGACATAGTGTACTTGAGGATGTGAAATGTGCATATTGTTGGATAGTTTTCACGTAACATTATAGATGCCAAGCACGTTAGTTCAACTTAACTTAACTTGCAAAAACCTTTTCGCCTGATGGACTTCACTATACTATGACTTTAATGACTTTTTCAACATACTATACTATGACGTTTTAGGACTTTTTAGGACATACTATACTATGACGTTTCATGACATACTATAATATGACTTTTTATGACTTTTTAGGACATACTATACTATGACGTTTTATGACTTTTTAGGACATACTATAATATGACGTTCTATGACTTTTTAGGACATACTATACTATGACGTTTTATGACTTTTTAGGACATACTATACTATGACTTTTTAGGACATACTATAATATGACGTTTTATGACTTTTTAGGACATACTATACTATGACTTTTTAGGACATACTATACTATGACGTTTTATGACTTTTTAGGACATACTATACTATGACGTTTTATGACTTTTTATGACTTTTTAGGACATACTATACTATGACGTTTTATGACTTTTTAGGACATACTATACTATGACGTTTTATGACTTTTTAGGACATACTATACTATGACTTTTTTTGTGACAAACCTTTTATTGAACAATTTGAACATTACATTACGGACATAGTGCCATTGCCTTGCCATTAAAGAATGAAATAGAAAGAGGAGAAATAGAGGACAGGAGATGAACTGACCTACAAAGATAAAGTAAGCAACAAAATAAAAAAAAGGGGTACAGACATTTTCCAGACCCAGCAGTGGGAACTCGTTGCATTAGATGACAGAGAGTCTTCCAGTCACACAGCATAATTCACAGTAACACCTTATATGCGAGCAAGCAATGTTATGTCAGAAAGAGAACTGATAAGAGCGTCCCAGGCCTGCACAGTAGATGTACGACAGCCAATGACATTTCTAAAAGAGTAATGTCTCTAAAATGATTTAGCCATTCTTTTGCCAACGGGAAAACCATGAGTGTATTATGGTCAATCCTGCAAATATTACTTTCCTCTGTGCCTTGGAATAGAGGCCAGACACAGAGGAACATTCCCAAAAAACATGAAGGTATGTGCCAACAATGTTCTGATCACATTTTGTACAGTTGGGATCATCTATCAGTTTTATTGTAAAGCGCCTGTATGGTGTGGCATAAAATGTATGCACAAAATTATAATAAGTTGATGTGCTGGATTCTTTGATGACTATACTATGACTTTTTCATGATTTCTTTCGACATTTATCGACATGCTATATTGTGACTTTTTCTGACTTTTTACGACATTTTTCGAGATACTATACTATGACTTTTTATGACTATTTTCGAAATTTTTCAACATGCTGTATTATGACTTTTTCTGACTTTTTACGACATACTATATATGACTTTTCATGACTTTTTCTGACTTTTTACGACATACTATAATATGACTTCATGACTTTTTTCGACATTTTTCGACATGCTATATTATGACTTTTTATGACTTTTTACGACATACTATATATATGACTTTTCATGACTTTTTATGACTTTTTTCGACATACTATACTATGACTTTTTATCACTTTTTTCAACATACTATACTATGACTTTTTATGACTTTTTTCGACGTAATATACTATGACTTTTTATGACTTTTTTCAACATACTATACTATGACTTTTTATGACTTTTTTTGACATACTATACTATGACTTTTTATGACTTTTTTCACGCTTTCATTACACAAACCATAACTTTTTCTGGTATTCTCATGCTTTCATTGTTTACGGGTTAATTGACACTTCAACTGACAGTTTAATTACTGTCAGCTACACAACTGCCTACAGAGCTCACTGTATCTTTCAGTTGCTTTTGGCCCATTTACATCAAAAAACACTTAAGTATTTGTTTCAACATGACACATTTTTAGACATTTTAAACACATTTTGTAAACAAACATGAAGACACTTGACAGCTGGAAGTTCAAGCCAAATGTAATCTTTATTAGACTGTTTCTGTACAAAAAGCACTGGATCACAGGAAAATAAAAACAAAAAAACATGCATCTATTTACAGCATGGCCAGAGACAGGAAAAGAAAAAGCTGGGGGGGTGTCGCCCTCCCCGTTTGTATTCTAAAGACATTAATTAAACATTGTGCTTTGATATACTTTGATGATATATTTCATATTTCACAAAGATGCAGTACCTCTGCCCTCTTTCACATTGAAGTAAAACATCGAAAAAAGTATAATTTGCAGTTTTTAAAACCTGGGCTGACGGTGAGAAGCAAACTTTCTACAACTGTGACCAAAAGAACAAAACGATTATTATTATTATTATTATTATTATTATTATAGCAAGCTGTTTGAAACGTGGAGACGGACGTTCACGTTGAACAGAAACTTTCAGTGCGAGATGCGACTGTTCGCCGGCTGCGTTTTATTAGTATAATTGAAAAAAAGAAATGGCTTCTCCTAAAGACACTGGACAGATATTCAACGCCAACGCGATGGCGCCTGGCTGACGATGTGCAGAGACTGAAGGTTTTAGTTAGTCCTGTTGGATTTGCATAAAGTCAAAAAGTCGAAAACGTTCAAACTTCAGATTCCTGCCCTCACCTCAAAGAAGTTTAGCTAATTCAGATGATTTTATAAGTCAGAAGTTAAAGGGATGCTAGACGGTTCTTTTTCTATACGACCAACAGATTCTCACTCCCATCTCGTAAAATACGGACGCTTGGTCAAGTGCCTTTGTCGTTGTTATTATATATACAACGTTGTTGTATATAACGTGATTGGTCGGGACTATTGGTGTCTCTTTTGACACAGTTATGTTTAGGAAAAGATCGTGGGTTGGGCTTACGTTTCCGTGACTCGCGGGAAGAACGGGACGGTTGGGTTTAGGAAAAGGTCGTGGGTTGGGCTTACGTTTCCGTGACTCGTGGGAAGAACGGGAAGGTTGGGTTTAGGAAAAGATCGTGGGTTGGGCTTACGTTTCCGTGACTCGCGGGAAGAACGGGACGGTTGGGTTTAGGAAAAGATCGTGGGTTGGGCTTACGTTTCCGTGACTCGCGGGAAGAACGGGACGGTTGGGTTTAGGAAAAGGTCGTGGGTTGGGCTTACGTTTCCGTGACTCGCGGGAAGAACGGGACGGTTGGGTTTAGGGAAAAAGGTCGTGGGTTGGGCTTACGTTTCCGTGACTCGCGGGAAGAACGGGACGGTTGGGTTTAGGAAAAGGTCGTGGGTTGGGCTTACGTTTCCGTGACTCGCGGGAAGAACGGGACGGTTGGGTTTAGGAAAAGGTCGTGGGTTGGGCTTACGTTTCCGTGACTCGCGGGAAGAACGGGACGGTTGGGTTTAGGAAAAGGTCGTGGGTTGGGCTTACGTTTCCGTGACTCGCGGGAAGAACGGGACGGTTGGGTTTAGGAAAAGGTCGTGGGTTGGGCTTACGTTTCCGTGACTCGCGGGAAGAACGGGACGGTTGGGTTTAGGAAAAGGTCGTGGGTTGGGCTTACGTTTCCGTGACTCGCGGGAAGAACGGGGACGGTTGGGTTTAGGAAAAGGTCGTGGGTTGGGCTTACGTTTCCGTGACTAGCGGGAAGAACGGGTTGGTTGGGTTTAGGAAAAGATCGTGGGTTGGGCTTACGTTTCTGTGACTCGCGGGAAGAACGGGACGGTTGGGTTTAGGAAAAGGTCGTGGGTTGGGCTTACGTTTCCGTGACTCGCGGGAAGAACGGGAAGGTTGGGTTTAGGAAAAGGTCGTGGGTTGGGCTTACATTTCCGTGACTCGCGGGAAGAACGGGACGGTTGAAAAAGAAAGCAACTTTAGGAAAAACTGGGTGAAAAGTCCTGTGTTTGACCCATCAAACACAACCAACCTACACAGAATTTCGGCGTTACATACTACTCTCTAAACCCCGTGTAGCTGCTGCTCTCCCCGGTACGTTCTACAAACACGCTGAAGGACGCTTTTTTCGTTGCATCAGACGCTGACAGCCACTGTCCAAATGTCCGTATTTTACGATTTCGGAGTGAGAACGGGTTGATACGACAGTCCTTTAGTGTGAACTCTGAAAACGTATTATCCTATAAATGATCTGAGATCTGCATGTGTTTGATTCCAAAAGTCTCAAAATAAAGAGACCGTTCTCTTAAAAAAAAGGATTCTCTCTAACTGTGAGAGGTTTCTTGTAAACGTCAGTTTGTAATTTAGAGATTTCGAGATCTTGTAATTATGAGATGTCCTTTTTCTCTGTATTGTACACTAGGTTTCATCTAATTTTGCGATAACGAAACACACAAATGTCCAATTTGCACGATGGTTTTCTTGTGAATTTGGAGAATGAGTCTGGAAATTAGTTTTCTTACAAATCTGAAATGCAGATCTCGTAATGATGAGATTTTGTGAGAGAGATCTGAAGATTGTTGTTATACCAACATACTAATGTTATTATGAGTAATGTGTAATTTGTGTAATTTCGTACACAAATCTTGTAATTCAAACATGTTTTTATTGTAATGTGTGATTATGAGATGCTAAGTTATAAGATAACGTTTCTGTAGAAACATCCCACACTGTGTAGGAACTTCTTGTGTGATTTGGGGGGCGCTGTTTGACACGCCAATAAACTCAAGAACCTTTAGAGGATGTTTGAAAAGCTAAGGCCTCCTGCCGGCTGCGTGGCGTGAGCGTGGCGTGAGCGTGGCGTGAGCGTGGCGTGTCAGTTGCGTGGCGGCTGCGTGGCGTTTTCTATGTCTTTGCACACCAGAAACGTGTCTGACGCTGCTGCTGCTGCTGCTGCTGTTAGCCTTGTCTGGACACATGGATGTTTCCCATAAACATAAACATAAATATATACTGATCTGATTACAGCAAAGACAACGTCGGCAGGATTGACGGAAAAATAGGCTCCAGAATATTTCCTTCTGGATTGACAGGTGCAATGTTTGCGATAATTATTTATTTATTTCTTTTTTTAAATTACATTTATAGCTGCATTTAGGTCAAAACCTCGAGACTTTCAAACATCAAAATGTCATTTATTAATATGTATTTGTGTCAAAATGACATATAAACATCTTTTCGTGTTCTATGTTGCCTGGAGACGCTTCCAACACCGAAAGAGCCGAAATAAAAACGGACACGCCACGCAGCCAGTGTGCAGGAGGCCTAAACTGCTTACGTAGCTTTTTTAGTTTCAGGTCAGTGAGTGCTGATGATGCAAACTTTCATTATTTTTTTGGGAGAACCTGAGGGACAAACATCTGGTGCAAAACAATAAAAGTTCTCACAGTTTGAGTCGAGACTCGCCAAACGAATCAAACCACAAACTAAATAACTGTATACGCTAATTGCTGCCGAACTGAAACTCTGTCAAACAAAGAGAAGACTTTGTGTCGTAATGCATTGTAACAACGCATTACGTAATAATAACACATTACGTAATAATGACGCATTATGTAATAATAACGCATTGCGTAATAATAACACATTATGTAATAATAACGCATTATGTAATAATAACGCATTACGTAATAACACATTATGTAATAACACATTATGTAATAATCTGCTGCATTTTGTTACGCAACATGTAATAAATGTAGTGTTGCGTATCGACCAATGAAAGGTAGTCTAATGAACAAATAGTATATTTTTTTTAAATTATTTTTGAGTCACGCTAGAACTCATAAAATAAACAAAAACACAAATAACGAATCAAAAAAATTTATACAGACATCCATTTTGGTTAGTTATTACATAATGCACCATATTACATTTTAGAACCGCCGCATTGTGTAAAATGTATTATTACGTAATTTATTACATATTGGGTTCAGGTTTTTATTACATAATGTGAGTATTATTAGGCCTACATAATGCAGTTAATATTATAATATTATTACATAATGTGAGTATTATTAGGCCTACATAATGCAGTTAATATTATAATATTATTACATAATGTGAGTATTACTAGGGCTACATAATGCAGTTAATATTATAATATTATTACATAATGTGAGCGTTATTAGGCCTACATAATGCAGTTAATATTATAATATTATTACATAATGTGAGCGTTATTAGGCCTACATAATGCAATTAATATTATAATATTATTACATAATGTGAGTGTTATTAGGGCCTACATAATGCAGTTAATATTATAATATTATTACATAATGTGAGCGTTATTAGGCCTACATAATGCAGTTAATATTATAATATTATTACATAATGTGAGTGTTATTAGGCCTACATAATGCAGTTAATATTATAATATTATTACATAATGTGAGCGTTATTAGGCCTACATAATGGGGTTAATATTTGTAACATTTTGACATTTTATTACAGAATGCGTTGTTACCGATATCGAACACGACTTTTAGGTCTTTTGATTTTCCGACCGTTTCCACGGCAGCGTGGAAGACGAGCTTGCATCACAGAGACGGGAACACAGTTGCATAAGTGAACGATCCAGATTGAACAGCACCATCAACAACAACGCCAACATCCACGCAAGTTTTCCTTGAGATCGGTGACCCCTTTTTTTTTAAATCTGCTGCTGCCTGCTTTTGGAAAATCGTAAGAATCATTCTCACCATAAAATCACAAAGACTAGGATCGGGTCTAATATTATTAAGATGGATAAAATATTGTAACTTTTAAACACCGAAACCAAGAGATACGCTCGGTCCAAAAGCAAGAGTTTGAGGAATATTATGACGTTATAAGCTTCTGAAATATAAAACTTTCACATGACAGTGGCTGCATCTCATTCCGCATACTTCTGTCAGTACACTGCTAACGTGCACTGACCACTTCCTGCCGTAGTGCCCACTTTTGATGGTCCCGTTGTGGCCGGCGTGTTCATTTCCCCGTTTTTGCGTGCCACAGAGACTGCGGATCGTGTCCCTGCGCCCGTCCCGTTGCTGTCGCCAACGTGTGGCGTTTCATTCCCCGTTGTGGCGTTTCATTCCCCCGTTGTGGCGTCCCCCAGAGCAGCCCAGTGTAATTGGGAAATGGTCACGTTTATTTATATGTATTTGTGTCAAAATGACATATAAACATCTTTTCGTATTCTATGTTGCCTGGAGACGCTTCCAACACCGAAAGAGCCGAAATAAAAACGGACACGCCACGCAGCCAGTGTGCAGGAGGCCTAAACTGCTTACGTAGCTTTTTTAGTTTCAGGTCAGTGAGTGCTGATGATGCAAACTTTCATTATTTTTTTGGGAGAACCTGAGGGACAAACATCTGGTGCAAAACAATAAAAGTTCTCACAGTTTGAGTCGAGACTCGCCAAACGAATCAAACCACAAACTAAATAACTGTATACGCTAATTGCTGCCGAACTGAAACTCTGTCAAACAAAGAGAAGACTTTGTGTCGTAATGCATTGTAATAACACATTACGTAATAATAACACATTACGTAATAATGACGCATTATGTAACAATGCATTACGTAATAATGCATTATGTAACAATGCATTACGTAATAATGACGCATTATGTAACAATGCATTACGTAATAATGACGCATTACGTAATAATGACGCATTACGTAATAATTACGCATTACATAATAATGACGCATTATGTAACAATGCATTACGTAATAATGACGCATTACGTAACAATGCATTACGTAATAATGACGCATTACGTAATAATGACACATTATGTAATAATGACGCATTACGTAATAATGACGCATTATGTAATAATTACGCATTACGTAATAATGACGCATTACGTAATAATGACGCATTACGTAATAATGACGCATTACGTAATAATCTGCTGCATTTTGTATGCAACATGTACTAAATTTAGTGTCGCGTATCGACCAATGAAAGGTTTCACGTTCGACAATCGTGACCTGTACACGAATCAATAAATCTAAATAACGTGACCATTTCACGAACTGGCGTGAGACCGGGTTGGCAGGTACCATGTAGTGGAAGAACGCCGAAGAAGTGTTTGAAGTGAGCAAGTAAGCGGTTTGAGACACAACCAAAGGATTAATGCCGGTTCAGAACGGCAAAATAAACCCCAATAAAAACCCAAAAATAACAACCTATCGGTGCATATCGTTCTAGCTTTCATATTTTTTTTGCGTGTGTAACTTTTAGCATTTTTTTCATCTTTTTCTTGCTAAGATGCATTGCTCTTATTAAGTGCCCCAACACAAACAAAAACAAATAGTGCATTAAGAAATAACCATGATTATACATTTTCACAATAGTACACAAATAGACGAGAAGAACCAGAAACACAAATGATGCCGTTTACAAAAAAGTTAAATATCGTATCGGAGAACAAAAAAAATGCATTTTTTATACAAAAGTGATGAAAGCGTTATTTTTTTTAACGTCCGGCTTTCAAAAAACAGGGTGACCATGTCGTGACGTTTTTTTTCGTTTGTTTTGTTTTTACAAAAGGGTTTAATTCCTCTCACTTGTTCACTCTTTTTACAATATCTAAAAGGTATTAAGACATCAAATGTGTTTACATATATGTATATTTGAGACTATCATTCAGGCCTAAAATCACAAAAGGAACTCTCCTCTCCCCCCGAAAACATACTTCTTATAAATACATATAAAATAAGCACAATCAGAAGAATAACAAGAGAAAAACAAAACCCCGGTACCTTAAATGTATGTGATTAAAACTGCTGCAAGCTTTTTCTGTTTTTTTTTTTTTTTTAATCTACCACTCGACACACCTGCAAAAAAAACTATCGTACTGGATTTTTTAAAAATGAGACACGTCCAAAACGAAGGAATACAAAAAAAACCCAAACCCCAAATCTGGTTTGGCTGCCTCGATTTCATTCGGTTCAGTTTGTCCTTCTCTGTTTGTTAGTTCCCTTTCGTTTTAGAACATGAGACAGACATTGTTAAAAGCTATGGTACAGAACAGATTAAGGAGTTTTTTAATGGGAAGATTTTCTGATATTAAAATCTGGAGACCGTCTGATGGTTTTCAACAGATTTGATACGAAAAAAAAGAACATTTTTTAAGAGTTTGATATTTCCTGGTTTCTGGACTCGGTTCAGAGTCCACCGAGAGCTTCAGAGATTTACGTCTTTTAACGCAACCAGGGTCCAACAGTCAGCCAACAGCCAAATGGCAAGTGAATGTTCAAATGTTACCATCACTCAATAGATTACCAATGTTTTTTGGCTGGTGAGTGACGCAAATCTAGCAGCCACTTGTATATTTTACCAGCATTTGGCTGGTAGATGGTGCTAGTTTTGGACCCTGAATGCAACCGAAGGAATATTTACTGAAGAGGCTGAAGACACATTTTGTAGCTTGTTTCTGTGACCAAAACCTGACAACATATTTCAACCGTAACTGGTAAAATACTGTTATTTCAAAAGTAGGGATGCACCAAATCCAGCATTCAGGCTTCTGATTGGGCTGAATATTGGGCTTGTTGACGGGGTTGGGTTTCTGCTGAACCCTACGCTTGCATTACGTGCACTACGCTGGTCGCCGTAATGACGGCGCCGTTGATTACAGGAAGGTGTTTACGTAGGTGGAGCTTCAATGCAGCAGGCTGAGAGGAAGTGGAAATGGAACTGGTGAGCAGAAAAAGTGTTGTTTGGCAGTACTTTCAGTCAAAAGAAGGCCATTCAAGTCCAGCTACATGTTCAATCTGCAATGCTGATTAGTCTGGTGGTGGCGAGGACCCTAAACAATACACAACATCACCGCTGTTACAACATCTGGTATGAAACATCTGGAAGAATACGAGCTGAGCATGAAGGAATCTACAGACAGCAGCCAGAATGCAGCAACTTCAGGTACGGCAAAGGAAGGACAGTCACTGTTTACTTCATTAATGTGTTGACTGTGTTCATGGACTGAGGACGGGACGAGGACTCAGCAGAACCTCAACCAGGGGGTTCAGGATTCAGCAGAACCCCAAAAATCTGGATTCGGTGCATCCCTATATTGTTGCATTTTGATGTTTAGGAAATACAGAATGAGTCACCGGTGAACTTAGTTAAAATGCAACTTTAAGGAAAATAAAAGCAGACAAAATGATGTTCTCTCTGCAGCTTCATTTAGATATAGAAACAAACTCTGATTGGCAAGACCAAAAACATCATGTAGAAGCGTACATGTAGCCTGATTGGCTTATCATCCAATGAGATGGACAGAAGCTCC
This sequence comes from Sander vitreus, assembly GCF_031162955.1. Lineage (NCBI taxonomy): Eukaryota > Metazoa > Chordata > Actinopteri > Perciformes > Percidae > Sander > Sander vitreus. Next base: position 886,943 of record NC_135864.1, read on the forward strand.
CAGTGGACTCGCCCCCTTCCTTCCTGTCTCACAGTGGCTCAAACTGATCTGAGACCCGTTTGGTCTCTGCGTGCTTCTCGAGTCAAACTAACTCAACAAATACTCACACAACATGAAGCCCTGCAGACTCCTGCCCCCCCCCCAACAGTCCACCGCTGACCTTTGACCCCCTCAGAGGGAGCACCTCTGCCGCTGCGTGGCGGCTTCAGTCGCACGCTGGCGAATAGATGGCGAATAGATGGTGAGTCCGACGTTCTGATGGATTCTGGGTCGGTCTAGGGGATGATGGGAAGGATTTTACGCTGCTGTTGTTGTTGTTGTTGTTGTTGTGGCGTTTCAGGTGGGCGGGGTCAGAGGGGGGGGGTCAGGGGGGTCTGACTGGATCATCACATGGGCGGCACGATGAGACCGGCCATCGCTGAGAGACAAACAAACACACGTTCAGTTACAAGTCTGTTAAAAATATTTATAATGATATTAAAAACAATAGTCCGAAATGATTAACCTACGAGGGTTTGAAACATGAAACAAACGGTCTCTGTCTCTCTGCCTGTCTGTCTCTCTGCCTGTCTGTCTAGCTGTCTCTCTCTCTGTCTCTCTGCCTGTCTGTCTGTCTCTCTGCCTGTCTGTCTCTCTGTCTGTCTCTCTGTCTCTCTGTCTGTCCTTCTCTCTGTCTGTCTCTCTATCTGCCTGTCTGTCTCTCTGTCTGTGTCTCTGTCTAGCTGTCTCTCTCTCTGCCTGTCTGACTGTCCTTCTCTCTGCCTGTCTGTCTCTCTGTCTGTCTCTCTGTCTGTCTGTCTCTCTGTCTCTCTGTCTGTCTGTCTGAATGGGACATGGAAACCTAACAGACAGATCATTATAGATATGGATAATCCAGCGAGGTTAAACGTGACAGAAGTTACAAACAAACTGGGCTTCTTCATCATGAATTTATCTCTGGGCTGAATAATAATTAATAATGAGGACTTATTAGGCAATTATTACAACTTTCAATTAGTTTTTCTCTGACGTTTCTTCCCCCAAAACTTGTATTGTTTATTATTTATTCCTCAAAAGGAGTGAAAACATTTCCCTGAACAGTGAGGAATGGATGACGTTATCATTAAAAGGACTCAGAAACAGACCAAAGTTTAAGATAAGATGATTAAAAGTATTTATTCTATAGAGCTGCAAATATGAATCGATGAGTCATTAACTATTAAAATAATCTCCACCTGTTTTGAGAATCCAATCATCAGTTTGAGTCATTTCGTTGATGATCAAACAGATAAACTAGTGTGACGTCAGCTTGTTAAATGTGAATATTTTCTGGTTTCTTCTCTCCTCTCATCCCTGCATCCTTCCTTCTCTGCTTTCCCTCCCTTCCCTCCATCCCTGCATCCTTCCTTCTCTGCTTTCCGTCCCTTCCCTCCATCCTTCCTTCTCTGCTTTGCCTCCCTTCCCTCCATCCCTACATCCTTCCTTCTCTGCTTTCCCTCCCTTCCCTCCATCCTTCCTTCTCTGCTTTCCCTCCCTTCCCTCCATCCCTGCATCCTTCCTTCTCTGCTTTCCCTCCCTTCCCTCCATCCCTGCATCCTTCCTTCCTTCTCTGCTTTCCCTCCCTTCCCTCCATCCCTGCATCCTTTCTTCTCTGCTTTCCGTCCCTTCCCTCCATCCCTGCATCATTCCTTCCTTCTCTGCTTTCCCTCCCTTCCCTCCATCCTTCCTTCTCTGCTTTCCCTCCCTTCCCTCCATCCTTCCTTCTCTGCTTTCCCTCCCTTCCCTCCATCCTTCCTTCTCTGCTTTGCCTCCCTTCCCTCCATCCCTACATCCTTCCTTCTCTGCTTTCCCTCCCTTCCCTCCATCCTTCCTTCTCTGCTTTCCCTCCCTTCCCTCCATCCCTGCATCCTTCCTTCTCTGCTTTCCCTCCCTTCCCTCCATCCCTGCATCCTTCCTTCTCTGCTTTCCGTCCCTTCCCTCCATCCCTGCATCCTTCCTTCTCTGCTTTTCCCTCCCTTCCCTCCATCCCTGCATCCTTCCTTCTCTGCTTTGCCTCCCTTCCCTCCATCCCTGCATCCTTCCTTCTCTGCTTTCCCGTCCCTTCCCTCCATCCCTGCATCCTTCCTTCTCTGCTTTCCCTCCCTTCCCTCCATCCCTGCATCCTTCCTTCTCTGCTTTCCCTCCCTTCCCTCCATCCCTGCATCCTTCCTTCTCTGCTTTTCCCTCCCTTCCCTCCATCCCTGCATCCTTCCTTCTCTGCTTTCCGTCCCTTCCCTCCATCCCTGCATCCTTCCTTCTCTGCTTTCCCTCCCTTCCCTCCATCCCCTGCATCCTTCCTTCCTTCTCTGCTTTCCCGTCCCTTCCCTCCATCCCTGCATCCTTCTTCTTCTCTGCTTTCCCTCCCTTCCCTCCATCCCTGCATCCTTCCTTCTCTGCTTTCCCTCCCTTCCCTCCATCCCTGCATCCTTCCTTCTCTGCTTTCCCTCCCTTCCCTCCATCCCTGCATCCTTCCTTCTCTGCTTTCCCTCCCTTCCCTCCATCCCTGCATCCTTCCTTCTCTGCTTTCCCTCCCTTCCCTCCATCCCTGCATCCTTCCTTCTCTGCTTTCCCTCCCTTCCCTCCATCCCTGCATCCTTCCTTCTCTGCTTTCCCTCCCTTCCCTCCATCCCTGCATCCTTCCTTCTCTGCTTTCCCTCCCTTCCCTCCATCCCTGCATCCTTCCTTCTCTGCTTTCCCTCCCTTCCCTCCATCCCTGCATCCTTCCTTCTCTGCTTTCCCTCCCTTCCTCCATCCCTGCATCCTTCCTTCTCTGCTTTCCATCCCTTCCCTCCATCCCTGCATCCTTCCTTCTCTGCTTTGCCTCCCTTCCCTCCATCCCTGCATCCTTCCTTCCCTGCTTTCCCTCCCTTCCCTCCATCCCTGCATCCTTCCTTCCTTCTCTGCTTTCCCTCCCTTCCCTCCATCCCTGCATCCTTCCTTCCCTGCTTTCCCTCCCTTCCCTCCATCCCTGCATCCTTCCTTCCTTCTCTGCTTTGCCTCCCTTCCCTCCATCCCTGCATCCTTCCTTCTCTGCTTTCCCTCCCTTCCCTCCCTTCCCTCCATCCCTGCATCCTTCCTTCTCTGCTTTCCCTCCCTTCCCTCCATCCCCTGCATCCTTCCTTCTTCTGCTTTCCCTCCCTTCCCTCTCCATCCCTGCATCCTTCCTTCTCTGCTTTCCCTCCCTTCCCTCCATCCCTGCATCCCTTCCTTCTCTGCTTTCCCTCCCTTCCCTCCATCCCTGCATCCTTCCTTCTCTGCTTTCCCTCCCTTCCCTCCCTTCCCTCCATCCCTGCATCCTTCCTTCTCTGCTTTCCCTCCCTTCCCTCCATCCCTGCATCCTTCCTTCCTTCTCTGCTTTCCCTCCCTTCCCTCCATCCCTGCATCCTTCCTTCTCTGCTCCACTTTCTGTTTACATTTTTCACCATTCTCTGACATTTTAGAGACCAAACAACTAATCCATTCATCCAGGACATAATCCACACATTAATCCACCGTGAAAATAATCGTTATAGTCGCAGCCCTGAGTATTTTGAAGTTATGGATCAACTTTGGCCTTTTGGTGCGTGAAACATGAAACAAACAGAGAGTTGTAATCATTACGTCTGTGTCTGTGGACGGACAGGCGGACAGCAGAGGACTGGGGGGGTGGAGGGTGGGGGGGGGGCGGGGATGCTCACCCTGGAGGTTGCTGCCATTGGTGGTGGTGCAGGTGGGGGGCGGGGAGGTCTGTGGCCGCACGACGGGGGCGAAGGCGCTCTTCTGTTTGACTGCAGAAACCATATGGACAGGAGAGAATGAATAAGGGCCTGAGGGAGCAAGGAAGAGAGAGGAGGAGGTGAGGACGCAGGCGGTGAGAGATCGAACGGAGATGAGTCATGCAAGGGGGGTGAAGAGGAGGGTGGGGAGGGGTGGGGGGGTGTTCCTGCCTCAGATTGGGCCGACAGGTCGGGAGGAACAAACATGCTCCGTACACAAACAGCTGGCAAAGTTGATCCATAACTTAAAGGACTTTTATTTTGAAAATCACAAAAACCAACCTTATCCAAGCTGAGAGAGAGAGCGTCATCCACACAGGGTGTGTGTGTGTGTGTCTGTGTGTGTGTGTGTGTGTGTGTGTGTGTGTGTGTGTGTGTGTGTGTGTGTATGTGTGTCTCTGTCTGTGTCTGTGTGTGTGTCTCTCTGTGTGTGAGTGTGTGTGTGTGTGTGTGTGTGTGTGTGTGTGTGTGTGTGTGTGTGTGTGTGTGTGTGTGTGTGTGTGTGTGTGTGTGTCTCTCTGTGTGTGTGAGTGTGTGTGTGTGTGTGTGTGTGTCTCTCTGTCTGTGTCTGTGTGTGTGTGTGTGTGTGTGTGTGTGTGTGTGTGTGTGTGTGTGTGTGTGTGTGTGTGTGTGTGTGTGTGTGTGTGTGTGTGTGTGTGTGTGTGTGTGTGTGTGTGACATGTTAGCTTTCTAATAAACTGGTCATTTGTGGCAGTTTTAAATTAAATTAAAATGACTGGAATACTGAACTCCTCTTTAGTTTACTGAAGAGACTCACTGACCTTCCCCGTTGTTCTATGTTTTGTTTGTCTGTGCTATTCATACATCTCACTCTCATCGTCTGTGTGTTGAGGGTGTTAGCATAGCTTAGCATAAAGACTGGAAGCAGGGGGAAACAGCTAGCCTGGTTGGCTAAGTCCAAAGTTCAAAAGTATTAGTATAAAATATTATTAATTGTGTTTTAGACCAAGTTGGTTTTTGACAAATGTGTTTCCAAAGTCAAATACACCACATTTCCAGAAAAAGCTTTAGAGCCGAGCTAGCAGTTTCCCCCAGCTTCCGGTCTTTATGCTAAGCTACGCTAACACCTTCAACACACAGACATCAGACTAGGTTCTTAAAGGGTATCTACTGTTTTTCTCAACCTGGACTCTATGTTCCTATGTTTCTGTGTCTGAGTGAGTGATGGGAACAACCATCTTTGACATTGGTCCAGTATTAAGAGAGAAACAAGCTACACTGTAAGTTAATAGTAGTTATCCAGCTTGTATTTACCTTCACAAAAGGGCTGTTTTGCCGCTGACAGACTCAGATTAATAGTCTTATTATATGTCTGATAACATTATGGAAAGGATTTCTAAGGAGGTCGACCTTGCTGTTAAAGAGTAAGATCCTTTTTTTAAACATAAAAACATCCGCCAAACTGTGTTCGCTAAACCCACCAGACTCCATGTAAATAAATCAGTCATTTAAGCATCCTAAAACACACTTCATTCAAAGTCAACAGAAACAAAATAAAACTATGAAAAGCCGTTTTGGGTCGTCTTTCCACTTTAACCAACCATCACAACTCTAGTTTTGGTTGAAATAAACACATAGTTTACTGATTTACATGTGAAAACATGTTGGCTCTATAGACGCTAAAAGTATTGTTTTTTTAAATGGAGTCTGGTGGGTTTAGCGCTAGCGACTTCAGAGCTGTTTCTGGTTAAACAGAAAGGTCTTAAAGAGGTTTTAAAGGTCTATCTCTGTAGGGATTCTTTCATAATGTTGTCAGACACTTAGAATAATAATCTGAGCCTGTCAGCGGCAAAAAACAGCACTTTAAGTGGACCAAATTGACGATGCACATTTGCCCGACAGGGTTAAATTGCAGCTTGGTCTGTGGCTGCTGGTTACAGCGTTGCTTAATACTGGACCGGTTTCAAAGGTTGTTTTTCCTATCAGTCACCTAAAAACATAGGAAAATAGCGAAATTACCCTTTTGGACTGTCCCTTTAAGATCTTCCACAGAGTTTATGGAGCGCAGTGAGTCTGTAAATGATTCAAGGACAGCGTTTGGAAATGGAAACTGTAAAATGAAACGGGGGGAATGTAAATGTGATTTATGAGGGTGTCCCGCTACACATCTCCGCCCTCCGCCCTCCGCGAATCTTTTCATTCCTCTAAGTGTATTTTTTTGAGTAGGTGGATCCATCCATCCATCCATCCATCCATCCATCCATCTATCTATCTATCTATCTATCTATCCATCCATCTATCTATCTATCTATCTATCTATCTATCTATATATCCATCCATCCATCCATCCATCCATATATCTATCTATCTATCCATATATCTATCTCATCCATCCATCCATATATCTATCCATCCATCTATCCATATATCTATCCATATATCTATTCATCCATCCATCCATATATCCATCCATCCATCTATCTATCTATCTATCTATCTATCTATCTATCTATCTATCTATCTATCCATCTATCCATCCATCCATCCATATATCTATCTATCTGCCGTTTCCTCTTCCTCTGTTCATCTGACAATGCTTTCCTAGCTTTCTGCTTCCTTTTATTCCGGCTCAGCCATGACGATAGTGTGAAAAACTCCGTCTCTACCTTGTAGACCTACTCTATCTGTAAAGTGTCTTGAGATGACTCTTTTTATGATTTGATACTTTAAATAAAATTGAATTGAATTGAACAGTTTGGGGAATAAAACGTCGTAAAAAACTGATGGGAAGTTGTAATGTTTCTGCAGCTGATATGAAAGAAAGCGTGAGTGCATGAAGGATGCAGTGAGGATGTTAGTGAGTTAGTGAAGGAGGCAAGGGAGGATGGACAGAGGGACAGTCGGAGGAGGGGGGAGGCAAACAATGCGTGGCGGTGTTCGGTCGACACACACACACCCACACACACACACATACACACTCGGAGGGAATCTGTAGCTCAGCCAGGCGAGATGTGAGCCCACCGTTTGTTTCGGTCGCCAGGGACGACAGCATCACCTGGCACAGAGTCTGAGTTTGAGCTCTCTACTTTTCCAAACTGAGCTCTTTGATACAGCAGCCAAAAAAACAATGGAGCTCTCCCCGCAGGCAGGTTTACACTTTACCGCTCTGCGAAAACACACCTGCGTCTTCCAAGCATCTATCTATCTATCTATCTATCTATCTATCTATCTATCTATCTATCTATCTATCTATCTATCCATCTATCTATCCATCCATCAATCTATCCATCCATCCATCCATCCATCCATCCATCCATCCATCCATCCATCTATCTATCCATCTATCCATCCATCTATCTATCTCTCTATCTATCCATCTATCCATCCATCTATCTATCCATCCATCAATCTATCCATCTCTCCACCCATCCATCCTTCCATCTAACCATCTATCCATCCATCCATCCATCCATCTATATATCTATATATCTATCAATCCATCTATCCATCCATCCAACCACCCACCCACCTATCCATCCATCTATCTATCTATCCATTCATCCATCCATCTAACCATCTATCCATCCATCCATATATCCATCCATCCATCCATCCATCTATCTATCTATCTATCCATCCATCTATCTATCCATCTATCCGTCCATCTATCCATCCATCCATAATGTGTTCAGCCTGATCTTTCACGAACGTTTCATGTGTGAATGGAGATTATTTCTCTTCACTACCGTTAGCATTCAGCTAATTCAGAGTACCAAGTAGTTCCCTGAAACAATAGACAGCAAAGTGTGTTTTTGGATCGTAAATTTCTCTCCGCTCTCAGACGGAGGCGGAGGATGCTTCCCGCTCTCTCAGGTGGATGAGGTTTGGTTTCTTTATTTTAAATAAATCTGTGGAGAGACTCACTTGCGTAAGCAGAGTTGGTGGAGCCGTTGAGGAAGCTGGGGGACCCGGGCACGCCCAGGTTGGTCATCCCCGCTCCGTATCCGTTCATGGTGGACGTGATGGTGTTGTAGTTGGACTGCTGAGGCGTGGAGGTCGGCACGTAGCCGCGAGGAGACACGCTGTTCGAGTTACGGGAGTAACCTGCGAGGAAGGAAACACAGCCGTGTCAGAGAGGATCACGTCCTGTTTCTTGTTTATTAAGCTCCCCCGTTAGCTTCTGTCTGTATTAAACAGAAGCTACTCTTCCTGGGGTACCTAGAATATAATATAAACTGGATTACATCCAACATACAGACACCTTTGGATTATGTTGTCTGTCAAATCCAAACTAAATCCCCCCAAAAAATAAAACAATACATCAGACAACACTCGACACCAACCCAAAACCTGTCTAATAGGCTACATATGAAATATAATAATAATGTTTACGTTATTAATCCCCCAAGGGAAATTACAATGTTTACAATGTTTTCACTCTGTTGTTATTATTATTATACATATTACACACAGGTTTGAATTACACACACATGCTCAGTACCTCTACATGCTCTAATGGAGAGATGTCAGAGTGGGGGGGCTGCCCATGGACAGGCGCCCCGAGCAGTTGGGGGTTCGGTGCCTTGCTCAAGAGCACCTTGGTAGTGCCCAGGAGTTGAACTGCCACCTCTCCAGCTATCAGTCCACCACCATACTTTAGTCCCAACCCAACTCCCTACTGACTGAGCTACTGCCACCCCCAAAGGTATGTGATCTATAGCAGGGGTCTTCAACGTTTTTTAAGCCAAGGACCCCTTAACGGAAAGAGAGACAGAGCAGGGACTCGTGCTTTCACCACCTTCTACCGGTGAAAGTGTCCTGGAACAGCAGTCGAACCCCTAACTTACTCCCCGTGAACTGGTACCAGATGGTTGTTCTCCCAGTTACAGTTGTTGACGTCACACACACATCAACAACAATGGCGCCCCCTGTTGATGCTGTACAGACGCCGCTGATTAACGGTGAGAAATAGACATAAATAGGTAAAGTAATCCACACATTGTAATCAAAACAATACACATACGATTGTGTACTACTACAGGTTATGTTTATTAAATGAAGCCAAAAATATGTCGCAGACTAGAAGTCGCTAGTATCAGCTAGCGCTAGCTAACGTCAACGTTAGGTAGCCACTAGCTAACGTCAACGTTAGGTAGCTAGCTAGCTAACTTTGTCGTGACTTTGCCTGGAACGCTACCAAGTCAGGAGTCGTGACTTAAAGTCGTAACTTACGGGCTAAACATTGTGTCTGGAACGCAGCATAAGTACACTATTATTATACACACACTACATAACACATACACTATTATTTTTGAACTATTTTTTACTCATTTGGACTCCAGGCGCCGCTAGCTTTCTCCTATACCGCATAAATAGGCAACGTAAAGTAATTCCACACATTGTAATCAAAACAATACACATACGATTGTGTACTACTACAGGTTATGTTTATTAAATAAAGCCCAAAATAAGTCGCAGACTAGAAATTGCTAGTATCAGCTAGCGCTAGCTAACGTCAACGTTAGGTAGCCGCTAGCTAACGCTAGTTAGAAGGGTTTGTGGTGACTTTGCCTGGAACGCTACCAAGTCGTGAGTCGTGACTTGACGTCGTAACTTACGGGCTAAACATTGTCTGGAACGCAGCATTAAACTGGGCCTACAATAACGTTTAGGGTGGCCTAAAGCCTTTTGTAAATCATTTCATTATGAAATGATAGACAGAGACGACTGAAGAGATATTAACGTTCATTTTACTCGAGAACCCAACGAGGAGGCCTTCTCCGCACTAGGGAATAGTACAGACAATGACCTAACGAAAAGCTCTATACAGCAGCTTTTGTAATACAGA
>NC_135864.1:924024-926524 GCF_031162955.1 Sander vitreus
AAAAAACATCTCACTATCTGCTAGCGGCCTGTCCCCTGAACACACTGTAAAAAACATCTCACTATCTGCTAGCTGCCTGTCCCCTGAACACACTGTAAAAACATCTCCTCACTATTCGCTAGCTGCCTGTCCCCTGAACACACTGTAAAAAACATCTCACTATCTGCTAGCGGCCTGTCCCCTGAACACACTGTAAAAAACATCTCACTATCTGCTAGCTGCCTGTCCCCTGAACACACTGTAAAAACATCTCCTCACTATCTGCTAGCTGCCTGTCCCCTGAACACACTGTAAAAAACATCTCACTATCTGCTAGCTGCCTGTCCCCTGAACACACTGTAAAAAACATCTCACTATCTGCTAGCGGCCTGTCCCCTGAACACACTGTAAAAAACATCTCATATCCCACGTGACGCATTCGTCCAATCAGTTCCCGGTTTTCATTTTTGGGCGACAATACAGATTAGCGCTGCCTGCTGTTATGGAGACGTATTACGGCTCGTCTCTTCGGTGTTCTGAGGAACTTTTTGGACCATCTCGGGGAGACTGATTGACCTTTACTGCCGACGGTCGGCCGTCTGGTCGGTGTGCAACTGCCTTAAGTGGACCGACGTCATCGCACTTTGTTGTCGTCTAAACTCAACTGTAACGGCCTCTGAAAGGACCGAAGGATTCAAACGGACAGAAAGGAGGGAGAAGGGATCTGTCCTGCCCGTCATTGTCAACATGTTGGTCTGAGGTGATGACAGACGGAGACGGAAACAAAGACAGAAGCTGCCTATTGCTCCCTGAGTAATAAGGACGAAGCCCATTACTTCCTCTTATTAAAAATCTCGCCACACTTTGACCCCAGCGCCCCATTGGCTGCCTGCAGGGCTCCCGCTCTCCCTCCCAGCCAATCGATACGGGTTGCCTCCCTGCAAAGAGCCCGGGTAATTGGAGAGCGGCGGCTGGCAGCACGAACCCTGACCCCCCCCCCCTCCCACCGGCACCCCCCCCACCCACCCCACCTCGCATTACAGCGCCCATATGAAGACAGATTGCCTGATTTAGTGTAAACATATGCTGCAATTCCAGGCATCAGTGCCACTTTCTCCATCGTAATTTGTATTGATTTTTTCTCTCGTACTCTTTTTTTTATGTGCGGGCCGCGTTTTCTCCTGCCGTCTGATGTTTTTTATAAATCAGAGAAAGAGAGGAGGAGAGGAAGATCATTCAGAGGTGAGAGAAGAGAGGAGAGGGGAGGAGAGGGGAGGGGAGGAGAGAGAGGAGAGGAGAGGAGAGGAGAGGAGGAGAGAGGGAGATGGGAGGAGAGGAGGGGGAGGAGAGGAGAGGTGGGGAGGGAGAGAGAGGAGAGGAGAGGGGAGGAGAGGAGAGGGGAGGAAAGGGAGGGGAGGAGAGGAGGGAGAGAGAGGAGAGGTGGGGGAGGAGAGAGGAGAGAGAGGAGAGGAGAGGAGAGGAGAGGAGAGAGGAGACGAGAGGAGAGAGAGAGGAGAGAGAGGAGAGGAGAGGGAGAGAGAGAGAGAGGAGAGGAGAGAGAGAGAGAGAGAGGAGAGGAGAGGAGAGAGGAGAGGAGAGAGAGAGAGAGACGAGAGAGGAGAGAGAGGAGAGAGAGAGAGAGGAGAGAGAGAGGAGAGAGAGGAGAGGAGAGGAGAGAGAGGAGAGGGGAGGAGAGGAGAGAGGAGAGGAGAGAGGAGAGGAGAGGAGAGAGAGGAGAGGAGAGAGAGGAGAGGAGAGAGAGAGAGAGAGGAGAGAGAGAGAGGAGAGGAGAGAGAGAGAGGAGAGGAGAGGAGAGAGAGAGAGGAGAGGAGAGGAGAGGAGAGAGAGAGAGAGGAGAGGAGAGAGAGAGAGGAGAGAGAGGAGAGGAGAGAGAGGAGAGGAGAGAGGAGAGGAGAGGAGAGGAGAGAGAGGAGAGAGGAGAGGAGAGAGGAGAGAGGAGAGAGAGGAGAGGAGAGGAGAGGGGAGGAGAGGAGAGAGGAGAGGAGGAGAGGAGAGAGGAGAGGAGAGGAGAGAGGAGAGGAGAGAGGAGAGGAGAGGAGAGGAGAGAGAGGAGAGAGGAGAGAGAGGAGAGGGATTCTTTGTATATTTAATCAAGAATGTATCCCTCTCCCTCTCTCTCTGAGTTTGCTTTCTTCTCTCTCTGCTCGCTGTGAAAGTGATCCAACGGTTGGTTGGCGTGCTGCTGATCGGAGCGCTCTGTTATTAGGCGTCTAAGTGACTGAGGAGGGGGAGAGGAGAGGGGAGAGGGGAGAGGAGAGAGGAGAGAGGAGAGGGGAGGCGGGTTAACGTGTTAAACTCGTTTGCAGCATCAGAGGAGACGCGGGGAAACAGCAGGTCGGAGCTGCGAGAAACAGCTGCTCACAGATTCAAGATCACAACAATCAGAAATAGAAAGTAATCAGAGTATTAACAGGCAAATGAAAGCCAGTGTCACACATATTTATAATGTGAAAGCAGAAGGAAATATTAAATAATATGATGGAGACCGTAAGAGGAATAA
>NC_135864.1:936524-939024 GCF_031162955.1 Sander vitreus
TTTACCGTCTCGGCCTCGTTGTCATTCTGCGGACGCGACGCTGCCTTTCGGCCGAGTTTTCAGAGCGAAGCCGACGGATCAGAAAACTGAAGCTGCTTTAAGTCGCGGAGAGGAAGAGAGCAAAGGATTCTGGGAAAACTCTTGGATCTTACAGCTCGTCACTTCACCTTTCAGCTGCTCCTCCGCTGCAGGAGATGTTGAACCATCCTGACAAACAAGCTACATACTTCCTTCCTTCCTTCCTTCCTTCCTTCCTTCCTTCTTTCCTTCCCTCCTCTTCTTTTCGTCCCTACATACTTCCTTTCTTCCTTCTTTCCTTCCCTCCTCTTCTTTTCGTCCCTACATACTTCCTTTCTTCCTTCTTTCCTTCCCTCCTCTTCTTTTCATCCCTACATACTTCCTTTCTTCCTTCTTTCCTTCCCTCCTCTTCTTTTCGTCCCTACATACTTCCTTTCTTCCTTCCTTCTTTCCTTCCCTCCTCTTCTTTTCGTCCCTACATACTTCCTTTCTTCCTTCCTTCCTTCTTTCCTTCCCTTCCTCCCTCCCATCTTCTTTACTTTCTTTACTACCTTTTCCTTTCTTCCCTTCCATTATCCCTTCCTTCCCTTTTCTTCCCATCCTTGCCTCCTTTCATTCACCCTTCTTTCCTTCCCTCCTCTTCTTTTCGTCCCTACATACTTCCTTTCTTCCTTCTTTCCTTCCCTCCTCTTCTTTTCGTCCCTACATACTTCCTTTCTTCCTTCTTTCCTTCCTTCCTCTTCTTTTCGTCCCTACATACTTCCTTTCTTCCTTCTTTCCTTCCCTCCTCTTCTTTTCATCCCTACATACTTCCCTTCCTCCCTCCCATCTTCTTTACTTTCTTTACTTTCTTTCCTACCTTTTCCTTTCTTCCCTTCCATTATCCCTTCCTTCCCTTTTCTTTCTTCCTTCCTTCTTTCCTTCCCTCCTCTTCTTTTCGTCCCTACATACTTCCTTTCTTCCTTCCTTCTTTCCTTCCCTTCCTCCTTCCCTAGATAGGCCTACTTCCTCCCTCCCATCTTCTTTCCTTCCTTCCCTTTTCCTGTCCTTCCCTTCCATTATTCCTTCCTCCCATTTTCTTTCCATCCTGGCCTCCTTTCTTTTCCTCCCTCCTCTTCCCTTCTTCCCAGAAACGTGAACATCTGACTCCAGTTTGATTGATAGGAAACAACAAAACCCACGCGTCCCTGAAGGCACCGTGCGGCTGAACCCCGACAGGTGGCTGAACACTCTCCTGTAATTCTCCCAAGTCTTCCTCCCGCTGCATCCTGCCAGAGCGGCGGCCATGTTGTGCCAGTTCGTCTGATTTATTCACGTCTTAGAAGCCGGCGAGGCGAGCGGCGCCTCGCAGAGCGCGCTCGTTACCGTGCCAGCAGCGCGCTGTGTTCATGAATGTGAAATGAGCCGAGCTTTTAAAACACCAAACGGGCGAGCGGTGGATAGTTGAAGAGGAGACGAGAACGCTGATGTCATTTCCTTCAGGAGTTCACACAGAAACGGGAGGCTTCGGAGAAAGAGACCTCTGTGTGTGTGTGTGTGTGTGTGTGTGTGTGTGTGTGTGTGTGTGTGTGTGTGTGTGTGTGTGTGTGTGTGTGTGTGTGTGTGTGTGTGTGTGTGTGTGTGTGTGTGTGTGTGTGTGTGTGTGTGTGTGTGTGTGTGTGTGTGTGTGTGTGTGTGTGTGTGTGTGTATCTGTGTCTGTGTATGTGTGTCTGTGTGTGTGAGAAGGAAGAGGAGGATGAGGAGGAAGAGAAAGAAGAGGAAGAAGATGAGGAAGAGGAGGAAGAGAAGGAAGAGGAGGATGAGGAGGAAGAGAATGAAAAGGAAGAGGAGGATGAGGAGGAAGAGGAAGAGGAGGAAGAGGAGGAAGAGAAGGAAGAGGAGGATGAGGAGGAAGAGAAGGAAGAGGAGGAAGAGAAGGAAGAGGAGAAAGAGAAGGAAGAGGAGGATGAGGAGAAAGAGGAAGAGGAGGAAGAAGAGGATGAGGAGAAAGAAGAGGAGGAAGAGAATGAGTAGGAAGAGGAGGAAGAGGAAGAAGAGGAAGAAGAGGAGGAAGAGTAGGATGAGGAGGAAGAGGAAGAAGAGAAGGAAGAGGAGGATGAGAAGGAAGAGAAGGAAGAGAAGGATGAGGAGGAAGAAGAGGAAGAAGAAGAGGAGGAAGAGAGGATGAGGAGGAAGAGGAAGAAGAGGAGGAAGAGGAGGAAGAGAAGGAAGAGGAGGATGAGGAGGAAGAGAATGAAGAGGAAGAGGAGGAAGAGGAAGAAGAGGAAGAAGAGGAGGAAGAGAAGGAAGAGAAGGAAGAGAAGGATGAGGAGGAAGAAGAGGAAGAAGAGGAGGAAGAGGAAGAGGAGGATGAGTAGGAAGAGGAAGAAGAGGAGGAAGAGGAGGAAGAGGAACCCCCCCCTCCTCCCCTTATTCTCAACACACCTCCGTATCAAAGCAGAGCCCGCTGCTCTTGTCACTCTCTATCTGTAAATGGAATCA
>NC_135864.1:944024-956524 GCF_031162955.1 Sander vitreus
TGTGTGTGTGTATATATATATATATATATATATGTAAAACCAGAGCAGGTTGTTCTCCCATCCAGATCCAGGAATGCTGTGTGGACTAACCAGACCTGGTCTGGCTATGAGAGACTGGATCTTATAAGAACCAAAGTGCTGGTGGTCTCACCTCGCTCCAGACCAGCATGGTCCCGAACACGACCTGCAGGCCGTCGAAGAAGTTGTCCCCGATGAGGATGACGGTGGCGCCGCCGGTCGTCCAGCCCTCGCTCGGGCTGATGGCTTTGATGCAGGGCGTGGCTGCTTCGGAAACACACACACACACACACACACATGTTAGAAACACACAGACACACACAACATGTTAGAAACACACACACACACACACACAACATGTTAGAAACACACACACACACACACAACATGTTAGAAACACACACACACACACAACATGTTAGAAACACACACACACACACACACACACACACGTTAGAAACACACACACACAACATGTTAGAAACACACACACACACACACACACGTTAGAAACACACACACACACACACACACACATGTTAGAAACACACACACACACAACATGTTAGAAACACACACACACACACACACAACATGTTAGAAACACACACACACACACAACATGTTAGAAACACACACACACACACACACAACATGTTAGAAACACACACACACACACACACACGTTAGAAACACACACACACACACACAACATGTTAGAAACACACACACACACACACACGTTAGAAACACACACACACAACATGTTAGAAACACACACACACACACACACACACACACGTTAGAAACACACACACACAACATGTTAGAAACACACACACACACACACACACACACGTTAGAAACACACACACACACACACACACACACACGTTAGAAACACACACACACAACATGTTAGAAACACACACACACACACACACACACACACACACACACGTTAGAAACACACACACACACACACACACACACACACACACACGTTAGAAACACACACCAGACTCCATGTAAATAATCAGTAATTGAAGCATCGTAAACACACTAACTGAAGCTATGAGAAGCCGACTTTCCTCTTCAACCATCACGACTCTGAGATGTTTTTGTCGTCTTTTTTAGACATTTTTGTCGCCTTTTTTAGACTGTTTTTGTCGCCTTTTTTAGACGTTTTTGTCGCCTTTTTTAGACGTTTTTGTCGCCTTTTTTAGACGTTTTTGTCGCCTTTTTTAGACGTTTTTGTCGTCTTTTTTAGACGTTTTTGTCGTCTTTTTTAGACGTTTTTGTCGCCTTTTTTAGACGTTTTTGTCGCCTTTTTGTCGTCTTTTTTAGATGTTTTTGTCGTCTTTTTTAGACATTTTTGTCGCCTTTTTGTCGTCTTTTTTAGACATTTTTGGCGCCTTTTTTAGAAGTTTTTGGCGCCTTTCTGTCGTCTTTTTTAGACATTTTTGTCGCCTTTTTGTCGTCTTTTTTAGACATTTTTGTCGCCTTTTTGTCGTCTTTTTTAGATGTTTTTGTCGCCTTTTCGTCGCCTTTTTTAAACATTTTAGTCGTCTTTTTTAGAAGTTTTTGGCGCCTTTTTGTCGTCTTTTTTAAACATTTTTTGTCGTCTTTTTTAAAACATTTTTGGCGCCTTTTTTAGAAGTTTTTGGCGCCTTTTTGTCATCTTTTTTAGACATTTTTGTCGCCTTTTTTTAGACGTTTTCGGCGCCTTTTTGTCATCTTTTTTAGACATTTTTGTCGCCTTTTTTTAGACGTTTTCGGCGTCTTTTCGTCGTATTTTTTAGACATTTTTGTAGCCTTTTTTAGACATTTTTGTAGCCTTTTTTAGACATTTTTGTCGCCTTTTTGTCGTCTTTTTTAGACATTTTTGTAGCCTTTTTTAGACGTTTTTGGCGCCTTTTTGTCGTCTTTTTAGACGTTTTTGTTGCCTTCTTTCTGTATATAGTGTAGTTGTGATATCACAATGTTGCAGAAGTCCTGACGGTGCGTTTAAAGACACGTGCATGTCTCTGTAGATCGAGCGTGTGATACTTTCACAGTATTTATATACAACACCTCCTGATTTATAAATCTCACTTTTTAACATATGCTGTAGGACCTTTAACTAACGACTGGCTCCTCCGAGCACTTGCAGTCAGATCTGTGATCCAGCAGCCGCCTGTTAGTCCGTGCACTAACGCATGCAAAATGATTGGTTTTTCCAATACCACAGAGATCGATAAGGGGCTCCACATAAACAGCGTCTCCGCTGCGACTAGACTGCTTTGCGAGTCGAGTCAGACAGGAGGACGGGCTCCGTGCGTTTACAACCTCTTCCCGGAGCGAGAGAGAGACATTTTATGGGAGGATGGTTTGGTATTCCAGTCAGAGTTTCCTTTGTTTACTATGTGATCAGATGTAAGAGCTGCGTTCAGGGACTCTATCAAACATTACCGTTCCAGGTTCCCCCTCTATTAGCAGAGGAAGGTTACACTGTGGAGGGGATGTTTAAGATGCAGATTAAGGCTTTTGTCAACCTTTTTTTGGCTCCTTTTTTAGACGTTTTTTTGCCCGTTTTGTCATATTTTTTTGACATTTTTGGCGCCTTTTTTAGACATTTTTGTTGCCATTTGTACACGTTTTTGTCGCCTGTTTTATCATATTTTCTTGACTTTTTTGGCTCCTTTTTTAAACGTTTTTTTGCCCGTTTTGTCATATTTTTTTGACATTTTTGGCGCCTTTTTTAGACATTTTTGTTGCCATTTGTACACGTTTTTTTCGCCTGTTTTATCGTATTTTTTTGACATTTTTGGCGCCTTTTTTAGACATTTTTGTTGCCATTTGTACACGTTTTTGTCGCCTGTTTTGTCACATTTTTTAGACGTTTTTGTCAACCTTTTTGTCGCCTTTTTTAGACGTTTTTACCGTTGCAGGTTCCGTAGTTTCCTTTAGTTTACTACGTGATCAGATGTAAGAGCTGCGTTCAGGGACTCTATCTTTTGATCGTCGTTCCCTCTCTCGTTGCAGCAGCATCAACTTTTCTGAAAGTGTCTCTGAGTTTCCAGATGAAAGAACAGAAAGCCCTGAACGCTCTCCCGCCCAGAGGACGCCATCATTGTCATCTCCTTATTAATTTCCCCCTTCTGCCGCAGCGGTAAACAAACAGTCCGACGGGTCTGAGGAGCGGGCGTGTCGGTGGAAACTAACGGAGAAGCACAAAGGCGAGGAGCAGGCGAGGGAAACTTCGAGGGTTGAGGGTTGGTGACAAAGGCAGCAGCAGCTGTCGGGGCTTTCTTATCGCCTGTGAAAACATCCCAGTCTGGGTGAGATGAAAGGCCCCGAGCTTCCCCTCCATGGGCTGAGATATGGCGCTGTCTGGTAAACAACGCCCCCCCTCCCCCCCTCGTTTGGCCCCTGCAGGACAGTGTACGTCCGCCCGCCGCCCTGCGAGCGGGAACGTTTCTCCACATGAATGTTTGAGCTCCGACTCGTCTCTCAGGTGAGAAAATGAGAACTCTCTCAGCTCCGTGAACGACACATCCGTGTCAAATAGCGTTTGTTTCATCCCTCTGGACGTGGGGGAAGGGGGGGGGTCACGGGAGGTCAGCTTACTCAGCTTTCTCTTTGATCCACTACTTTACCACCCGCCCGCCTGGTGCTGCAAGTAGGTTAAACCAAACGAGACTATGACATCATCTGCTCCCGGAAACCTGTTTTAGGGTTGGTTTCACTCCGTCTGTCCCACGACGGGGAGGTTTACCCCTCAGGACGGAAACGATGAGCGTCGAGACGACAGAAGACAGGAAGTGGCAGGAAGTTTGATATGGTACTTCCTGTCTGCTGTTCAGGGGTCGGTCAGTTCCACCGTCTCTCCTGGAGGAGTCCAGGGGAACGGCAGAAGGGCTCGCTTTTACGTGCTGCTGTCGCCTTTTTGTCAACCGTTTTTGTTACTTTTTGTAGACGTTTTTGTCGCCTTTTTGTTACTTTTTGTCGCCTTTTTTGTTACTTTTTGTAGACGTTTTTGTTACTTTTTGTAGAGGTTTTTGTCGGTTTTTTTTAGACGTTTTTGTCGCCTTTTTTGTATACGTTTTTGTTGCCTTTTTGTCACTTTTTGTAGACGTTTTTGTCGCCTTTTTGTTACTTTTTGTAGACGTTTTTGTTACTTTTTGTAGACGTTTTTGTCGGTTTTTTTTAGACGTTTTTGTCGCCTTTTTTGTAGACGTTTTTGTTGCCTTTTTGTTACTTTTTGTAGACGTTTTTGTTACTTTTTGTAGAGGTTTTTGTTGCCTTTTTGTCACTTTTTGTAGACGTTTTTGTTACTTTTTGTAGACGTTTTTGTCGTTTTTTTGTAGACGTTTTTGTTACCTTTTTTGTAGAGGTTTTTGTTGCCTTTTTGTTACTTTTTGTAGACGTTTTTGTTACTTTTTGTAGAGGTTTTTGTTGCCTTTTTGTTACTTTTTGTAGAGGTTTTTGTCGTTTTTTTGTAGACGTTTTTGTCGTTTTTTTGTAGACGTTTTTGTTGTTTTTTTGTAGACGTTTTTGTCGTTTTTTTGTAGACGTTTTTGTCGTTTTTTTGTAGACGTTTTTGTTGCCTTTTTGTTACTTTTTGTTACTTTTTGTAGACGTTTTTGTCGTTTTTTTGTAGACGTTTTTGTCGCCTTTTTGTTACTTTTTGTAGACGTTTTTGTTGCCTTTTTGTTACTTTTTGTAGACGTTTTTGTTACTTTTTGTAGACGTTTTTGTTGCCTTTTTGTCACTTTTTGTAGACGTTTTTGTCGCCTTTTTGTCACTTTTTGTAGACGTTTTTGTCGCCTTTTTGTCACTTTTTGTAGACGTTTTTGTCGCCTTTTTGTTACTTTTTGTAGACGTTTTTGTTGCCTTTTTGTCACTTTTTGTAGACGTTTTTGTTGCCTTTTTGTTACTTTTTGTAGACGTTTTTGTTGCCTTTTTGTCACTTTTTTAAGACGTTTTTGTCGCCTTTTGTAGACATTTTTGTCGCCTTTTGTAGACGTTTTTGTCACCTTTTTGTCACTTTTTTAGACATTTTTGTCGCCTTTTGTAGACGTTTTTGTCTCCTTTTTTCCAAGTTGTACCGTTGCAGGTTCCAGAGTTTCCTTTTGTTTACTATGTGATCAGATGTAAGAGCTGCGTTCAGGGACTCTATCAAACATTACCGTCTATGTAGCGGACTAATGTTCTTCTCCTAAAAGTTACTGAAGGAGTTTACAGTATGGAGGAAATGTTTGAGATACAGACTGAAGGGTTGAAACACAGTTCTGTGGCTGAAAGTTTGAGCTAATCCTCCATGACGCCCGTCTGCTGTTCCAAGTAGGTCAGTCCCACCGTCTCTCGTGGAGGAGCCTCCAGACTTTTCGATAAGTGGAGGGGAACTGCAGAAGGGCATCGTTTGGGAGGGGACAGAGAAGATAGGGGGACAGGACAGGAAGCCTTTTAAAAGACTGACTGGTGGAAAACTCTGTCGAGGTTCAGCACGGAAACGATGAGTCTCTTTAGTCAACCTTTCTGTGACTGTGAAGTTTAATCTGATGGCCTGATACTGTAAGCCCCGCCCATCTGGTGTTCCCAGCTGGCTAAAACAAGCGCACCGTCTCTCCTGGAGAAGCCTCAGATGTTTTTTTTTTAGTTTGGGGAGCCTGCAGAGCGAGGTGGTTGGGGGGGGGAAGCACACAACACAGCAGAGTTTTCCAACTTGTTTTAAGGGTTTGTTTTACTCTGCTGTACGTCCCAGAGGGGTGGGAAGGGCTCGGCTAAGACCACATCACAAGTGTGTGGAAGTTCAGACAGAAGTGCAAAGTGGGTTTGTTCTACTTTGGTTGTCTCTAGGATGTTACTGGATGCCCCCCGGCTGTAAGCCCCCCGGCTGTAAGCCCCACCCGGCTGGTGTTCCAAGTAGGTTAAAAAAAGCGCACAAGTTACACAATCTCTCCGGGAAGAGACTCAAACTTTGAAAACAAAGTCGAGGGGAACTGCAGAGGAGGTCGTTTTGGGGATTTGAGGGACGGGACAGAGAGGATGTCTGACTGGAGGCAACAGCCTCAGCGTTACAGCTGCACAAGGAATGAATCAAATCTGGTCCACGAAAAGTTCTGTTTATGTCGCTGACAGACTCAGATTACTATTCTAAGTGTCTGACAACATTATGAAAGGATCCCTACAGAGATAGACCTTTAAAACCTCTTTAAGACCTTTCTGTTTAACCAGAAACAGCTCTGAAGTCGATAGCGCTAAACCCACCAGACTCCATTTAAAATAACTATACTTTTAGCGTCTATAGAGCCAACATGTTTTCACATGTAAATCAGTAAACTATGTGTTTATTTCAACCAAAACTAGAGTTGTGATGGTTGGTTAAAGTGGAAAGACGACCAAAAACGGCTTTTCATAGTTTTATTTTGTTTCTGTGGACTTTGAATGAAGTGTATTTTACTATGCTTAAATTGCTGTTTATTTAAATGGAGTCTGGTGGGTTTAGCGAACGCAATTTCCCGGATGTTTTTATGTTCAAAAAAAGGATCTTACTCTCTAACAGCAAGGTCGACCTCCTTAGAAATCCTTTCCATAATGTTATCAGGCACTTAGAATATTAATCTGAGTCTGTCAGCGGCATAACGAGCACTTTAGTGAAGGTAAATACAAGCTGGACAATTGTCCTATTAACTTACAGTGTAGCTTGTTTCTCTCTTAATACTGGACCAATGTCAAAGATGGTTGTTCCCATCACTCACTCAGACACAGAAACATAGAGTCCAGGTTGAAAACTGCAGAGAAAGTTGGAAGATATATGGCTCTGTTCTTGTTTGATTAGATTTAGACTTTGTTTTAGTCTCCTGTAGACCCACGTCTCTCCTGACGGGCACCGGAGGAAGTTAAGCCCCGCCCGTCTGGCACTCTGAGCGCGCCTATTCAAACGAGAGACTTATGTCATCGCTGCGGCGAGGCCCGAGAGTTTCATTAGCGCGGGGACGGGGCAGAGTGGTATTAAAGTTTACAACGTACAACAGAGGAAATGTTACTGCTGAGCGCCGGCTCGCAGAGTCCAGTTTCATCGTGTGAAGTTTATACGCCAGTGATGCATTTCTTTATTTGCTCGCTGCGGACGCTGGAAAGAAGGGAGCGTTTGTTTTCCGCCGGTGTGGGACGTCCAGCAGGAACACGGGGCTTTTAGGAGGAGAACATTACTCCGCTAATAGAGGGGGGACCTGGAACGGTAATGTTTGATAGAGTCCCTGAACGCAGCTCTTACATCTGATCACATGGATTCACCTGGAAGCTAAAACTTCCATACGTCCATGAAGGAAACAAAAATGTTTCAAAAAGGCGACACAACAGTTGTTAGCCTTTAATCTTTACAGTGAGTTGAGGGGAAACTGCAGAGAAGGTTGGAAGATATATATATATCATATACAAACATATATATCTATATATAGATATATATAGATATATATCATATATATATACATATATATCATATATATAACATATATATCTATATATCTATATATCTATATATATATATATATATATGTATATATATATATATATATATCATATGCACACACATATATATCTATATATCTATATATATATATATATATATAGATATATCATATAATAACATATATATCTATATATCTATATATCTATATATATATATATAGTATATATATATATATATATATCATATGTACATACATATATATCTATATATCTATATATATATATACATATACACTACATATATATATCTATATATATATATATATATACATATATCATATACACACATATATAATCATATATATATATATATATATATATATCATATACACATACATATATATCTATATATACATATATATACATATATATGATATATATGTGTGTTTATATATATATATATCATATACACACACATATATATATATATATATATCATATACACACACATATATATCTATATATATATATATATATATACATATATATATATATACATATACATCACACATATATATCTATATATATATATATCATATACACACATATACACATATATATGACATATATATATATATGTGTCATATATATATATATACATATATATATATACATATATATGTCATGTATATATATATATATATATATATATATATATACATATGATCATATATATGTCATATATGTGTATATATATGACATATATATATATATATAAACGACACATGTATACATATATATGTCATATATATATATGTGTATATATATGACATATATATATGTATATATATATATATATATATATATGTAGTGTGTGTGTGTGTGTGTGTGTGTAAATATATATATACACACATTTCATCTCCATATCTACAGCACCCCTAACTCATTTGGGGCCCTAGGCCAGATTAGTTTTCCACTTTTTTCTATGTTTTTCTATGTTTTTCTATGTTTTTCTATGTTTTTCTATGTTTTTCATTGCTTTTCTCCCCAACGTTTTTGTCGCTTTCTCTCTAATTATTTGCCTGGGTTATATTTATTTATTTATTAATATTTGTCTAACGTTTTCCCCCCTAACTCCTTCGTGGTCCTGGGCAACATTTCAGCCGTCGTTGTGACTTTCTTCTGGTTTTTTTCCCCCAAAGTGACTTTTTATTCGCTGTTTTTTACGTTTTCATGAACGTTTTACGTTTTATTAGTTTTTCCAATAATCTGTTGCTTTTCTGCAACTTTTTCCACATTTCTCGGGTTTTTTTGCACTGGTTTTTTCAACAGTTTTGTCACTTTTTCTGACGTTTTTTAACATACTTTTAGGTCGTTTTTGTCCGACTTTCTCCCCGTATTATCTAGAACTGTTCTTCACTCATTTGGACTCCGCTGGCCGGCCCTGCTCAGATCTTTCTTCTTTCAATTCCTTCACTGTGTCTTTACTTTAGATGTCTTCTGACTTTGTGACATTTAGTATTTGTCTGAAATATATACAAATAAAACATGAACATTTCCAGCAGGACGCAAGCTAAGACTCTTCATCTCGCGGTCAGATTACTTCATCAAGTTATTTCGTGGAATCAAAAAGGAACATTTAGAGCTTTCCTCTGTGTGTTTCTTCTTGTTTTTACTACTTATGAAAACAGACTCAGAAATGTAGAACGATGTCTAAATGCTGCCGTGAGTTTGTCTCGTAGCAACGTGTCACCTTCAGAGGGGTCCAGGCGCCGGGCGCGGCGGCCATGTTTGGAGTTGTTGTGGACGAACATGTTGTCTGACACCGCCAGCACGTGACCGTCCACGTTGACCGTAGTGGAGACGACCACCTGCACACACACACACACACAGAGAGAGAGACACACACACACACACACACACACACACACACACACACACACACACACACACACACACACACACACACACACACACACACAGAGAGAGAGACACACACACACACACACACACACACACACACACACACACACACACAGAGAGACACACACACACACACACACGAGCACACACGACACACACACACACACACACACACAGAGAGAGCACACACACACACACACACAGAGAGAGACACACACAGAGACACACACACACACACACACACAGAGACACACACACACACACACACACACAGAGAGACACACACACACACAGACACACACACACACACACACAGACACACACACACACACACACACACACACACACACACACACACACACAGAGACACACACACACACAGAGAGAGACACACACGCACACGCACACACACACACAGAGAGAGCACACACACACACACGCATCACAGAGAGAGACACACACAGAGCAGACACACACACACACAGAGACACACTCACACACACACACACACACACACACACAGAGACACACACACACACACACACAGAGAGAGAGACACACACACACACAGAGAGAGACACACACACACAGAGAGAGAGACACACACACACACACACACACACACACACACACACACACACACACACACACACACATACACACACAGAGAGAAACGTCAGGGTCACTGAAGAATGACTCATGGATCATTTGAGTCCCGGTGTGTCCCGTTGTGTCTCTTACCTGGAACCTCCTCATGTCTCGGGGGTTTCCTGCATTTTTCAAACAGTTCTGATTGCACTTGAGGAAGAACTTGAGGAAGAATCTGCAGATAAAGACAGACAGACAGACAGACAGACAGACAGACAGACAGACAGACAGACAGAGTGATGAGAGACGCTGATCCAGGATCAGAGAAAACAAGCTCTGCAGGAGAAGGAAGTCGGGCTCAGGTTGACGCTCATTTTACATCCAAACAGCTTCACGTCCACAAATTGACTATCCATTAGTTGATTGTTAGTCACCAGACCTTCTTCAGCAGAGGACACCAGGCAGTTTGTTACTGACAATAAAATGCTGAGATTTATTTTCTGTGAAAGAGATTCCTAAAGTCAGGAGTTCCCAGTTGAACATAAGTTCTTGTTTCAAACAGAGTCAGTGAGATAATGAATGCACAGCTGATGCAGTTTGAAATGTGCTGGGGACAGAGACATTCATTTTGTCTTCTCTTTCACGCTCTGTCCTGTAGCTTACTAATGAATAAAAATGTGGGTTAATGTACGTAAACAATGATCAATGATGACCACATTTCTCTCTCATATTGCTCCTCATTACCACTGAAAACTGGCCAAAAATCGAACCCAAAGTCCAGTTATTATGGCCGTTATCTGACATTCAGCGTCTCTGCTTCACGTCTTCAGCGGAGCAGCTGTGGGTTGACTCCACACGGTTCTCATGGGCTTTATAAGTCTTAACGTGAAAAAGCTTAACGTGGTTTAACGTACCTGAACATCGACCAATCATCACCACGTTTCTGGTTTGATTTTCTGACAGTTTTCAGTCGTTATGAGGAGCGAAATGAGAGAGACATTTGGTCATCATTGATCATTGTTTATAGGTACAAGCTTTTTCCTCGCCATAGGCACCAATGAAGAAGACAACGCTAACGTGAGATAACTTCTATAATCTTTGGATTTCGGTTTAGTTTTTTTGACAGACTTACGTGTTCGTGACGAGATCTGGTCATGAGAAATGTGGTGATGATTGGTCGATGTTTAGGTACGTTAAACCACGTTAAGCTTTCTCACGTTAAGCAGAATGTCCCGACAGGCAGCGTAGTGAACAGAGAGGCGTGTGTGTGTGTCTGTGTGTGTGTGTCTGTGTGTGTGTGTGTGTGTGTGTGTGTGTGTGTGTGTGTGTGTGTGTGTGTGTGTGTGTGTGTGTGTGTGTGTGTGTGTGTGTGTGTGTGTGTGTGTGTGTCTCTCTCTGTGTGTGTCTGTGTGTGTGTGTGTGTGTGTGTGTGTGTGTGTGTCTGTGTGTGTGTGTGTGTGTGTGTCTGTGTCTCTCTGTGTGTGTGTGTGTGTGTGTGTGTGTGTGTGTGTGTGTGTGTGTCTCTGTGTGTGTCTGTGTCTGTGTGTGTGTGTGTGTGTGTGTGTGTCTGTGTCTCTCTCTGTGTGTGTCTGCGTGTGTGTGTGTGTGTGTCTCTCTCTGTGTGTCTGCGTGTGTGTGTGTGTGTCTCTCTCTGTGTGTGTCTGTGTGTGTGTGTGTGTGTGTGTGTGTGTGTGTGTGTGTGTGTGTCTGTGTGTGTGTGTGTGTGTGTGTGTGTGTGTGTGTGTGTGTGTGTGTGTGTGTGTGTGTGTGTGTGTGTGTGTGTGTGTGTGTGTGTGTGTGTCTCTTTTATAATTATATGTCTTATGGACTTTTTTTTAAACTGAATTGAGCTCAAGGTTTTCAAAAAAAGTGATGGGTACAAAATGACTCAAATCTGGTAGGTACGCGTCCCCACCGTCCCCACCGTCCCCACCGTCCCCACCATCCCCACCGTCCCCCACCGTCCCACACTGTCCCCCACCATCCCCACCATCCCCACCATCCCCACCGTCCACACCATCCCCACCGTCCCTACTGTCCACACCGTCCCCACCATCCCCACCGTCCCCACCGTCCCCACCGTCCCCACACCGTCCCCACCGTCCCCCACCGTCCCACACCATCCCCCACCGTCCCCCACCGTCCACACCGTCCCCCACCATCCCCACCGTCCCCACCGTCCCCACCGTCCCCACCACCGTCCCCCACCGTCCCCACCATCCCCACCGTCCCCACCGTCCCCACCGTCCCCACCGTCCCCACCGTCCCCACCGTCCCCACCGTCCCCACCATCCCCACCGTCCCCACCGTCCACACCGTCCCCACCGTCCACACCGTCCCCACCATACCCACCATCCCCACCATCCAAACCATCCCCACCGTCCCCACCATCGCCACCGTCCCCACCATCCCTACTGTCCACACCATCCCCACCGTCCCCACCATCCCTACTGTCCACACCATCCCCACCGTCCCCACCGTCCCCACCGTCCCCACCATACCCACCATCCCCACCA
>NC_135864.1:969024-971524 GCF_031162955.1 Sander vitreus
TTCATAGTTTTATTTTGTTTCTGTCGACTGTGAATGAAGTGTGTTTTACGATGTTTAAATGACTGTTTATTTACATGGAGTCTGGTAAGTTTAGCGAACACAGTTTTGTGTGTTTTGTTTGTCCTTGTGTGTGTGTGTGTGTGTGTGTGTGTGTGTGTGTGTGTGTGTGTGTGTGTGTGTGTGCTCGTGTTTCTCGTGTGTGTCTCTGTGTCTGTCTGTGTGTGTGTGTGTGTGTGTGTGTGTGTGTCTCTGTGTGTGTGTGTGTGTGTCTGTGTGTGTCTCTGTGTGTGTCTCTGTGTGTGTGTGTGTGTGTGTGTGTGTGTGTGTGTGTGTGTGTGTGTCTCTGTGTGTCTCTGTGTGTGTGTGTGTGTGTGTGTGTGTGTGTGTGTGTGTGTGTGTCTCTGTGTGTGTCTGTGTGTGTGTGTGTGTGTGTGTGTGTGTGTGTGTGCTCTGTGTGTGTCTCTGTGTGTCTCTGTGTGTCTCTGTGTGTCTGTGTGTGTCTCTGTGTGTGTGTGTGTGTGTGTGTGTGTGTGTGTGTGTGTGTGTGTCTCTGTGTGTGTGTGTGTGTGTGTGTCTCTCTCTGTGTGTGTGTGTGTGTGTGTGTCTCTGTGTGTGTGTGTGTGTGTGTGTGTGTGTGTCTCTCTGTGTGTGTGTGTGTGTGTGTGTGTGTCTCTCTGTGTGTGTGTGTGTGTGTGTGTCTCTCTCTGTGTCTCTCTGTGTGTGTGTGTGTGTGTGTGTGTGTGTGTGTGTCTCTCTCTGTGTGTGTGTGTGTGTGTGTGTGTGTGTCTCTGTGTGTGTGTGTGTGTCTGTGTGTGTGTGTGTGCTCTCTGTGTGTGTGTGTGTGTGTGTGTCTCTCTGTGTGTGTGTGTCTCGTGTGTGTGTGTGCTCTCTCGTGTGTGTGTGTGTGTGTGTGTGTCTCTGTGTGTGTGTGCTCTCTCTGTGTGTGTGTGTGTGTGTGTGTGTGTGTGTGTGTGTGTGTCTCTCTCTGTGTGTGTGTGTGTGTGTGTGTGTGTGTCTCTGTGTGTGTGTAGCTGTAGCTGTATGATTGAGTTTATGGGATCAGATGTAGATTCTTCCCTCACTTATCCGCCTGACAAATGTTTCTCTTTGCGTGCGTGATCATCATTCAGAGCGGGCCGCGTTGGGCTCGTCGAGGTGTTTAATTAAGTGTCTGACTGCTGACGGGTTTCAACGTCCAGCTTTATTGGCCCAAAATTAAAGGAAAAAAATGTGGTAATTTGAATAATGGCCCGGGGCTTGCCTTCCAACCATTTCATTTCAATATCTCTTCGTGCCACTTTAACCTTTTCCTGCTGCTGCGGCGGCTCGGACTCGGAGCGAGGGAAAATAACACGTCGCTGATTGTCACCTGAACAGGAAACTCAAATAATTACAAACACCCAGAGGAAACTGAGCCAGCTGCTTCTTAAAGGGACAGACACCGCTGCTTCTTAAAGGGACAGACACCGCTGCTTCTTAAAGAGACAGACACCGCTGCTTCTTAAAGGGACAGACAGCGCTGCTTCTTAAAGAGACAGACACCGCTGCTTCTTAAAGGGACAGACACAGCTGCTTCTTAAAGGGACAGACACCACTTCTTCTTAAAGGGACAGACACCGCTGCTTCTTAAAGGGACAGACACAGCTGCTTCTAAAAGGGACAGACACAGCTGCTTTCTTAAAGGGACAGACACAGCTGCTCTTAAAGGGACAGACACAGCTGCTTCTTAAAGGGACAGACACACGCTGCTCTTAAAGGGACAGACACAGCTGCTTCTTAAAGGGACAGACACAGCTGCTTCTTAAAGGGACAGACACAGCTGCTTCTTAAAGAGACAGACACCGCTGCTTCTTAAAGGGACAGACACCGCTGCTTCAAAGACAGACACAGCTGCTCTAAAGGGACAGACACAGCTGCTTCTTAAAGGGACAGACACGCTGCTTTTTAAAGGGACAGACACCACTGCTGCTGTAAAAGGGACAGACACGACTGCTTCTTAAAGGGACAGACACTTATGTTTTAAAAGGACAGACACACTTCTTTTTAAAGGGACAGACACAGCTGTTTCTTAAAAGGACAGACACTGCTGTTTCTTAAAGGGACAGACACAACTGCTTCTTAAAGGGACAGACACAGCTGCTTTCTTAAAGGGACAGACACAGCTGCTTTCTTAAAGGGACAGACACAGCTGCTTCTTAAAGGGACAGACACAGCTGCTTCTTAAAGGGACAGACTCCGCTGCTTCTTAAAGGGACAGACACCGCTGCTTCTTAAAGGGACAGACACAGCTGCTTCTTAAAAGGACAGACACTGCTGCTTCTTAAAGGGACAGACACAGCTGCTTCTTAAAGGGACAGACACAGCTGCTTCTTAAAGAGACAGACACCGCTGCTTCTTAAAGGGACAGACACAGCTGCTTCTTAAAGGGACAGACAGCTGTTTCTTGAAGGGACAGACACAGCTGCTTCTTAAAGGGACAGACACCGCTGCTTCTTAAAGG
>NC_135864.1:981524-1001524 GCF_031162955.1 Sander vitreus
AAATATAATATCATCCAATATAATAACATGTCTGTAATGATCCAGCCTCAAAATAAGCCATAATTCAGAAAAAGGGACAAAAACGTTGAAAAACACGTGAAAAATGACGGGAAAAAAGTGACAAAAACCTCGGAAGAAACGACAAAAAAGCATCAAAAAACGTATTTTTATGTTTTATATATATATATATATATACGTATATATACATATACGTATATATATATATATACATATATATATATATATATGTATATATATATATATACGTATATATACATATACATATATATATATATATACATATATATATATATATATGTATATATATATGTATATATATATATATATATATATATACATATATATACATTACGTATATATATACATATATATATATACGTATATATATATATATATATATATATATATATATATATATCTATATATATACATATACATATATATACATATATATATGTATATATATATATATATATATATATATATATATATATATACGTATATATATATAGCCTATATATATACATATACATATATATACATATATATATATATATGTATATATATATATATATATATATATATACGTATATATATACATATATATATACATATATATACATATATATATATATATATATATATATATGTATATATATATATATATAGCCTATATATATATATATACATATATATATATATAGGCTATATATATATACATATACATATATACATATATATATCTATATAGCCTATATATACATGTATATATATATATATATGTATATATGTATATGTATATATATATATATATTTTTTTTATTTTTATTTTTTTTTTTAAACATTGAAAACACGTGAAAAATGTCAGAGAAAAAGTGACAAAAACTTCTAAAGAAAAATTATTGGCCATGAATTAAAAAAAAAAAACGTAGCAGTTGATGGTTGATGGAAGACAACACATTGGTCGGGTAAAGAGGAAAGTCATTCAGTTAGTGTTGCTGATGGACTTGGTGCTGCACCTATCCCCGAACCCAACCGTCCTGGATGCAGACAGGCCCTGAACGCAGCACGTGGGTCAATTAAAACACCAGCTGACTGACTGATGAGTGACCAATCAGGACGGGATTACCACACAGGACATGAACACAGAGCCTCAGGCTCCCAAACGCTACACCAGGGTTTAAACTGGGTCACGCTGGTATCTTTAATTAATGGCACGTTCTTTAAATCCGTAAAGTGCTGTGTGTGTGTGTGTGTGTGTGTGTGTGTGTGAGTGTGTGTGTGTGTGTGTGTGTGTGTGTGTGTGTGTGTGAGTGTGTGTGTGTGTGTGTGTGTGTGTGTGTGTGTGTGTGTGAGTGTGTGTGAGTGTGTGTGTGTGTGTGTGTGTGTGTGTGTGTGTGTGTGTGTGTGTGTGTGTGTGTGTGTGTGTGTGTGTGTGTGTGTGTGTGTGTGTGTGTGTGTGTGTGTGTGTGTGTGTGAGTGTGTTTGTGTGTGTGTGTGTGTGTGTGTGTGTGTGTGTGTGTGTGTGTGTGTGGGGGGGGTCCGTGTGACTTCTACTGAACGATGACTTCCAGTTTGTCAGATCAGCTGAGCAGCAGAGACACACTGAGTTACACAGTCAGATCCAATAAAAGGCTCCGGCTCATTAACTCGCTTTCATCTCTGTTTACACCCATCAACGCCCCCCAACACACCCCCCCCTCTCCCCAAACCCCCCCAATACACCCCCATTCTCAATGAAATCCCATAATTCATTGCTGCTGTTACTGCAGCCAATAAAAAACCAGTCGATGAAGCCGAGCGGAAATGAAAACACTCATTACTCTTACTATCTGACTCTTTTTCTGGAGCAACGGGACTTCATTGCGCGGACGATGATGTCTGAAATGAAATGTTTAACTTAGAGTTAATGAGATTTTTACACATTTAAGGTTTATAGTTATAGTTATACTTATAGGTCTTAGAAACAGAAGCTGGAGGAAACAATCCCAACTCCAGTTCTGGAAGAACAGCATAGGAAGGACCTGCAGAGGGCTGTTAAGACGGCTGAGAGAATAATTGGCTCCCATCTACCAAACCTGAGTGAAATATACTCACGCCGTCTTCTCACACGGGACACAAACATCAGGCAGGACTCTCCCTGTTCACCCCCCACCTCAGGCAGACTGGGAACCCCCAGCACACGGACAAACAGACCATACCTGTACCTAAACAAGCAGATAGATTGTTGTACCTTTTTTTTTTTGTGCCTCTAGCCCATGCTTATGTTTGGTGGATTTCTCGTGCTGACAAACATCATTCCTTCCCCCGTGTGAGATGCTAAAGTCGCAGTTACAAAACTTAAAAAACGCGTGACTGTCCCCCACGCTGCTCCTCTTCAGAAAAGGTAATTCCCTGTCCCATTGATTGCGGTATTTACATGAGGGTTTGGGTTTTTTGGCAGGAGTGCCTTCCGTCTGTCGTAGCGTCCATCATCGTTGTCACTCATCATCTGACCTCACACACTAACCTCGCGACAACTGCCACCTACAGTACCTGCAGTAGGCTACTACAGGTACTGTAGTAGCCTACTGTAGGTAGTACCTGCAGTAGCCTACTACTGTACTGTAGGCTAGGTACAGGTACTGTAGTAGGCTACTACAGTACCTGTACCTGCAGTAGCCTTGTAGTAGGCTACTACAGTACCTGCAGTAGCCTACTACAGGAGCTGTAGTAGCCTACTGCAGGTACTGTAGTAGGCTACTGCAGGTAGTAGGCTACTACAGTACATGCAGTAGCCTACTACAGGAGCTGTAGTAGCCTACTACAGTACCTGTAGTAGGCTACTGCAGGTAGTGTAGTAGCCTACTACCTGCACTACTACAGTACCTGCAGTAGCCTACTACAGTACCTGTAGTAGGCTACTGCAGCTCCTGTAGTAGGCTACTGCAGGTACTGTAGTAGCCTACTACCTGCAGTAGCCTACTACAGTACTGTAGTAGCCTACTACCTGCAGTAGCCTACTACAGTACCTGTAGTAGGCTACTGCAGCTCCTGTAGTAGTGCAGGTAGTAGGCTACTATAGTACCTGTAGTAGCGCAGGTAGTAGTACTACAGTACCTGTAGTAGGCTACTGCAGGTGGCGGTGGTGGTTATCGCGAGGCTAGTGACAGAGCTCAGATTGGGAATGTTTGTTTTTTTACTCCGCCCGGGACCTGGGGTATTATTATTTTTTAATAACGCAGGTTAAAATACGGGAGATTTATGGGAAAATACTAATATGGGAGGACGGCGGGAAAGAAGGGTAAAATACGGGACTTTCCCGGCCAAAACGGGATACTTGACAGGTATGAAACAGACTCCGCAACAGCTTCTTCCCCAGAGCTGTGAACATATTACAGAAATCATCCACACATACACACATACAAACTTCAGGGCTGTCAAAATAACGTAGATTAATCCATTCCATATTGAGGTTTGACCCGGAGCCGTTCTAGCCCCATTGGACTGTAAAATGAAGGAGGAGACGAGGATGTTCTGCCTGGATCATTAACTGGAACATCGTCTTCCTGCCAACCCTGGCTACCGAAATCTGGTGCCACTGATATGTCTGCTCTTCTCTCTGCTGCTCTGAAACAGACGTTACAGGCAACAGAAACATCTCTGCATGTGACGCTAGTTAACACTATACTCAACAGCAGCTAACGTTAGTCTACCGCTAGCTGGTTAACACTATACTCGACAGCAGCTAACGTTAGCCTACCGCTAGCTAGTTAACACTATACTCGACAGCAGCTAACGTTAGTCTACCGCTAGCTGGTTAACACTATACTCGACAGCAGCTAACGTTAGTCTACCGCTAGCTGGTTAACACTACACTCGACAGCAGCTAACGTTGGTCTACCGCTAGCTGGTTAACACTATACTCGACAGCAGCTAACGTTAGTCTACCGCTAGCTGGTTAACACTATACTCGACAGCAGCTAACGTTAGCCTACCGCTAGCTAGTTAACACTATACTCGACAGCAGCTAACGTTAGCCTACAGCTAGCTAGTTAACACTATACTCGACAGCAGCTAACGTTAGCCTACCGTTAGCTAGTAGCTGGATTAAACAGGGTTAAATGCTGACAGCTAACGCTAAACGGTGTAAAGTGTGACTGTGTTTTACTGTAGAGGATTCAACACCGGGATGTAACAATCTGCAGCTGCCGTCGGAGAAACAACACAGACGGTGCGTTCAATGAAACTGGTAAACTACAGCCTCGTGGTGCATTTGAAGTTATTGTTAAATGTCCTTTTCCCATCTGGTGGTTGTTTTTGTCGTTCAACAGCTATTTACTAATGAAATAAGTTATTGTTATTGTTATACATTATTATTACATCATTTAATGTTGACCATATGGCCTTAGCAATAAACAAGCCGTTCTTTAACGTCACCGACTGTTGTTTAGTAGCTTCTTTTTCTTTTTTACTTTCTTAAAAAGCATCGGTTCAGGGTCTCTAAAACTTGCCCCGACCACTGCTGTGTTAGCTCAGGGGACGCTTGGACACGTAGCTGCAGCTCCTCCGTGTTCCCTGCACTGATTCGGGTCGGGGTTTTTCCTATCGAAAGTACTCACGTAGCTATAATGATCAAGATTAACGTGAACATTAGCCGGCATTCTCCTTTAATGTTGAAGCATGTAGTATTTCACACATCTGCAACACACAAATGTCCCTGTGGATGATACAGTTTGATGTCATCCTACAGTTGTACTCCGTGGACAGATTGTCTCCTCCGTGGACAGATTGTCTCCTCAGTGGACAGATTGTCTCCTCCGTGGACAGATTGTCTCCTCCGTGGACAGATCTGTTCCTGGAGACTTTGTGTTTCGTCCGGTACCATGTTGTGTGTCTTTAAAGATTACAACGGCACGGACGAGGAGACACAACGTTGTGCTGCTTGTGTTTGTGAGAGCGGCTGCTGATAGTTTGTGTAAAGGTGAAGAGGTCGGGGGGTTGCAACATCTGTACTCAGCTGGAGGAAACTGAGGTTTCCCAGGAGAAACTCCCATCATCCACTTCCTTTGCTCTCTGTCCTCCACCCACTACATCCAGCCCTGTCTCTCTCTCTCTGTCTCTCTCTCTGTCTCTCTCTCTCTCTCTCTGTCTCTCTGTCTCTCTCTCTGTCTCTCTCTGTGTCTCTCTCTCTCTCTCTGTCTTTCTCTCCCTCTCTCTCTCTCTCTGTCTCGCTCTCTGTCTTTCTCTCTGTCTCTCTCTCTGTCTCTCTCTCTCTGTCTCTCTCTCTCTGTCTCTCTCTCTCTCTCTCTCTCTCTGTCTCTCTCTCTGTCTCTCTCTCTCTCTGTCTCTCTCTCTCTCTCTCTCTCTCTCTCTCTGTCTCTCTCTCTCTCTGTCTCTCTCTCTCTCTCTCTCTGTCTCGCTCTCTCTCTGTCTCTCTCTCTCTCTCTCTCTCTCTCTCTCTCTCTCTCTCTCTCTCTCTCTCTCTCTCTGTCTCTCTCTCTGTCTCTCTCTCTCTCTCTCTCCTCTCTCTCTCTCTCTCTGTCTCTCTCTCTCTCTCTCTCTCTCTCTCTCTCTCTCTCTCTCTCTCTCTCTTTCTCTCTCTCTCTCTCTCCTCTCTCTCTCTCTCTCTCTCTCTCTCTCTCTCTCTCTCTCTCTCTCTCTCTCTCTCTCTCTCTCTCTCTCTCTCTCTCTCTCTCTCTCTCTCTCTCTCTCTCTCTCTCTCTCCCCCTCTCTCTCTCTCTCTCTCTCTCTCTCTCTCTGTCTCTCTGTCTGTCTCTCTCTCTCTCTCTCTCTGTCTCTCTCTCTCTCTCTGTCTCTCTCTCTGTCTCTCTCTCTGTCTCTCTCTCTCTCTCTCTGTCTCTCTCTCTCACTCCCCTCCTCTCTCTCTCTCTCTCTCTCTCTCTCTCTCTCTCTCTCTCTCTCTCTTTAAATAGAAAACACATGTCTCTCTATTAGCAAGCGGAAGCAGCACATCATGGATCATAAAGTCGATAGAAGCTGCAAACCTCCGAGGATCAACGACACATCATCAGATGAGTCAAACGTTGCAGGTTCATGTTTCCCCCGTTTACAGACGCAGCAACATCAGGAACACTAAGAACAGAACGAAAACAACGCCAGCACTCTCCAAAAACTACCTACACAGGGACATCACTGACACCACCGACGGGATGGGATCATTTAGCCAGGAGGCCTCTTTAAAGGATACAAAGCTTTGCTAGTAGAGTGTCTCTTTGTGTTTCACCCACCAGACTCCATGTAAATAATCAGGACTTTTATCATCGTAAAACACACTTCATTCAAAGTGGACAGAAACTTTCCACTGTTCCAACAATCACCACTCTGGTTTGGTTGAAATAAACCCTTAATTCACCCATTTACATGTGGAGATATGCTGGCTCTATACACGCTAAAAGTCCTGATTATTTATATGGAGTCTGGTGGAGATATGCTGGCTCTATACACGCTAAAAGTCCTGATTATTTACATGGAGTCTGGTGGAGATATGCTGGCTCTATACACGCTAAAAGTCCTGATTATTTACATGGAGTCTGGTGGAGATATGCTGGCTCTATACACGCTAAAAGTCCTGATTATTTATATGGAGTCTGGTGGAGATATGCTGGCTCTATACACGCTAAAAGTCCTGATTATTTATATGGAGTCTGGTGGAGATATGCTGGCTCTATACACGCTAAAAGTCCTGATTATTTACATGGAGTCTGGTGGAAATATGCTGGCTCTATACACGCTAAAAGTCCTGATTATTTACATGGAGTCTGGTGGAGATATGCTGGCTCTATACACGCTAAAAGTCCTGATTATTTATATGGAGTCTGGTGGAGATATGCTGGCTCTATACACGCTAAAAGTCCTGATTATTTACATGGAGTCTGGTGGAAATATGCTGGCTCTATACACGCTAAAAGTCCTGATTATTTACATGGAGTCTGGTGGAAATATGCTGGCTCTATACACGCTAAAAGTCCTGATTATTTACATGGAGTCTGGTGGAAATATGCTGGCTCTAT
This sequence comes from Sander vitreus, assembly GCF_031162955.1. Taxonomy (NCBI): domain Eukaryota; kingdom Metazoa; phylum Chordata; class Actinopteri; order Perciformes; family Percidae; genus Sander; species Sander vitreus. Next base: position 988,559 of record NC_135864.1, read on the forward strand.
ACACGCTAAAAGTCCTGATTATTTATATGGAGTCTGGTGGAGATATGCTGGCTCTATACACGCTAAAAGTCCTGATTATTTACATGGAGTCTGGTGTAGTTTGGTGATGGGGATTTCGAGTAGAAAAGTCTCTGGACTAGAAATCTTTGAGTCTGAACGTGAAGTGGACTGAGGTAGATGCGTTCCTGACAGATGCCGCAGCCAGCTGCAGAGCTGCAGGTCGCAAACCTGGATGTGAGGCGGTGGGTGGAAAAACCAGAGCGGGCGACCCCGAGGTCAGCGCTCATCTGCATGCCGGGAAGGTGCAGCGCTCACTAACGTCCCCCGAGAAACAGCTGGAGGGCCGCTGCGTCCCTTCGTTTCCAAACGCTCTTTATGGAAATCCCGGTTTGTGTTTAAAAAAGGACTCTGATGATAAAATGATGTTTTCAACCAAAGTTTGTTACTCGTACTTTTTACTCGGCATGAACGCAGAGTAACGGCGCTCTTTCAGGACACGGAAACACACGCACGTCTTAGAAAACGCGTGCATGCTAGAAATAGGACCGACGCCTATTTTTCACGCCACACACAAACGTGTTGGAAGCGTCTCCAGACAACATAGAACACGAAAAGATGTTTATATGTCACTTAGACACAAATACATTTAATAAATGACATGTTGATGTTTGAAAGTCTCGAGTATGGATGTCAATACAGAAGGAAATATTCTGGAGCCTATTTTTCCGTCAATACTGCCGACGTTGTCTTTCCTGTAATCAGATCAGTATATATTTATGTTTATGTTTATGGGAAACATACATGTGTAGAGACAAGGCTAGCAGCAGCAGCAGCAGCAGCAGCAGCAGCAGCAGCAGCAGCAGCAGCAGCAGCAGCAGACACCTTTCTGGTGTGTAAAGACATAGAAAACGTGACGTTTTTCTGCAGCTGACACACAACAGAAACGCCACGCTCACGCCATGCTCACGCCATGCTCACGCCACGTTCACGCCATGCTCACGCCACGCTCACGCCACGCTCATGCCATGCTCACGCCACGCAGCCAGTGTGCAGGAGGCCTTACACTTTGAAAACAAATCTGCATCGCAACAGATATCATCCAGTGTTGGTGTTGTCTGACCTCAGTCAGCGACACACACTTCATTACCGTGTACAGGCAGGAGTGTGAGTGTGTGTATGTGTGTGTGTGTGTGTGTGTGTGTGTGTGTGTGTGTGTGTGTGTGTGTGTGTGTGTGTGTGTCTCTGTGTGTGTGTGTGTGTGTGTGTGTGTGTGTCTGTGTGTGTGTGTGTGTGTGTGTGTGTGTGTGTGTGTGTGTGTGTGTGTGTGTGTGTGTGTGTGTGTGTGTGTGTGTGTGTGTGTGTGTGTATGACTGACAGGTGGAGAGAGCTAACAGTGTGAGTGCATTAATTAATGACTGACGGCTAAAACAGCCACAGCAGTAATAACAGTTAAGCCTGCCGGCGCTCGGGGGGCCACACCGACACCGATCGATGGATCAATGCTTCTCACACACACACACACACACACACACACACACGGTCGAGTCTATCATTCCCACTTCCTACACACACACACCTGCTCTCCGATCTAGGTGGCCCGGCGCCCCCGGCTCAGCTCAATTTTAACGGACCTGGAGCCTCCAGAGGAACGCTGAGCTCCAACGCTCACTTTGTCTTTGTCTCCTTCACTCACTATCCATTTTTTTTTCTTTTTCTTCCCAGCATCCTCTAGCGGCGGCCTGGATGAGCTAATTAAAGGGCGTCCGTGCAGCGGGGGGATGGAGGATGGAGCGGGGGTCTTTGATAGGAGCATTCAGGTTCCGGGGTTTGACAGGTCGGATTAGCGAGGTGTGATTAGGAAGACGGTCCACATACAAAACGCTAAGCCCCGCTGTAAAGCCCGGGGAGGGAACGCCGTGCATGCTGGGAAAGAAAAACAGAGCAGGACGCCCCACACAACAACCCCTGTAAGCCCTCTGATCTTTCGTCCACATGTGGAGGAAGTTACCTGCGTCTTATCGTCTCCTTTGGTTCTCTAAATATAGGTGAAAAGACTCTTTCCTGTTCCTGTCACTCAGCTTTTTACCTGAAAACTAACTGAAGAAAAGACGTAACGTAAGAATGAACAGAGACACGATATTATCTTGAATATAAATGCAGAGAAACACTGAGGGCTCTATTTTAACGATGTAAGAGCACGGCGTGAAGCGCCTGGTGCAGGTGTGTTTAGGGCGTCCTAATCCACTTCTGCTGGTTTAACGGCAGTAAAAAGGGTCCGTGTGCCGGGCGCCATGGTTCTAAAGGGTTGACCTTAGTGTCTTCATTAATCAGAGGTGTGTTTTGGGCGTAACATGCAATCAACCAATCAGAGATCATCTCCCATTCCCTTTAAAAGCCAGGCGCGTTTGGACCTTGGAGCATTGCTGTTATGATGGAGGATCTGACACTTGTCAGCTGCTCTCTCTGTGTATAATTGGTGGACTTGGTAAGCTAATTTCTCACACACACACACACACACACACACACACACACACACACACACACACACACACACACAGTACAGGAGTAAATGTACTACTTTCCACCGCTGGACGCTCAAAACAAGTCGTCCACATGAGTATAGATTTGAAGATTGGGATTTTAAAAAGCAAACATCAAGCTTTGGGCCAGATGATGTCTTCACACGTTGCTCTGGGACATCACTACACACAAAGCTCAGTTTGATCTCAACATTTGTTATATGCAAGTGCCCTAAACCCCTTGTTCTCAAGCTGTTTTCAATAATGTTCCCCCTTTGAACAGTGTCTTTAAGCCATGTTCCCCCTAACCAGCGGGAATCACTTTTGGTAGAAAGAATAAGTCTCTATAAAGAGGAAGAATACAGCGATGTCAGCGATGGATTCATTAAACAACAGCCTTGGACCTGGAAGACATTTAGATGATGATGAGAAAAGGAGACAAAAACCTGGAAACAGACGGTAGAAAGAAGGAAGGAAGGCAAGAATAGGTCGATAATAGTAACATATACTTCAAAAAAGTGACAGAAACTTCGAAAAAAGCGATATTAAGTGTATATGAAGAGGAACAATGGTCTAGTACAACAGCCTTGTAACTGAAAAACAGTTTGCAAAAAATGTCCTGTACCTCCTGCAGTCCTCCAAAGTACCCCCTAAGGGGACACGTACCCCCATTTTGAGAAACACTGCTCTAAAAGATGTATTTAGGAAGATATGTATTCATGGAGACAATGCACTTTAGACCTCAGAGGGTGGATGAATTTTAGGGTTTCGCTGTGCGGTCAGTCTGGTTTTAAATTCCCCACCAGGTTGGTCTGAAGCTATAAAAAGCTGCTGGTGTTTGTAAAGCAGATATGAGCCATCCGGCTTCCCGTACCTCAGCTGTAAAGGAGCCTTTAGTGTCCAGCTGCTGGACGTCTGCACGGTTTATCACCGCGAGAGGACGGGGGCTGAGGTTAACGTACGCAGAGTTGAGACAATAGAGAAGAGGGAAGGAGAAGAGGAAGGGAGGGATGGAGGGATGGAGGGATGGAGGGATGGAGGGAGGGAGGAGGGAGGAGGAGGGAGGGAGGGAGGGCGACTGGGGGTTTATGTGGGAGAGGGGAGTTTTTGGCAAAGCGCAGTCTTTCGCTCGGCTGGCGGCAGCATGAAGCGGACTCAGGGGCGTCCTTACCAAGCTGCCGTTAGGCGTTAAATGAACACCTGGCCACCGAGTCTCCGGCCGGGAGGAAGAGGAAGAAGAGGGGGAGGAAGAGGAGGAGGAGGAGGAGGAGGAGGAAGAGGTGTGTGCATGAGCTACATTTAGGAGACTTTCTTCTTGCATCCACGACACTTTAGATTCGAGCTCAGCGAAATGGGAAAAACAATCAAATGTCACGATATACTGGACCAAATACGCAGATGTTGATACTGCGGCCATATTGTAAGGTCGATGCTTTGTCATCGAAAATGTCAAATATCTTTGACAGTATTATTGCATGTCTCATATAGTCCTCTCTCTTACAGTTTGGTCGACTAAAATGTCAAAAAAAAGCTGCAAAAACGTCAAAAAAAGCAGCAAAAAGGTTAAAAAAACGACACGTGTGCCTTCTGTTAAATAGGGAACTACTGTATGGACCTTTTCAATGAAATCCCAGCCTGGCCCCTTTGTGAAATCCATAAAATAATAAACTTTTCTCATTACATACAATAACAGAAGATGGAAATCATTTACCAAAACGTTGTAGCTGTCTATGATCGTTTGATTGCTAACGTTGAAACCTTGAAAAGCCGTTAGCATCTTGTAGGCTACTCATCGCAAAGTGACGCATGCGCTACTCAAACCTGCTGACTCACATCGGGCAGTGACACCATTCGCATACACTGCAACAGGAAATCAACCTGGGTCCATTTAGACTGTTTATGTTTACATCTGTGAAAAGGTCTATATCAGGAAGGACAGAACCAGATCCCAGACCCTGAAACAGTATCAGCAGCATCAGTAGAGGAGCCAGAGGCATCACGTAAACAAACCCAAACTAAAATACTTCTGATACGTCCCAGAAACACAGCGAGCACTCAGGAGAACATTAAAGGTTGGATATTATATATGTTGCATGTTATATTTCTACTGTTGCACCGAATAAGACTTAAAGACATAAAGAGTCAGGTGGTGCAGGGTGATAGGTTTGGTATATGTTAGCATGCATGTGTTCAAAGGTATTTCATCTATTCGAGGGATCTTCTATATAAGGATTAGTGTTTCAGGTGACATCTCACGGAAAGAAATAGACTGGAATGTGTAAATATATTAGAAGCAGGAGTAGGAGTAGATTGAAAGCAACTGTTCCACTGAAATAGATAGCTTGGACTGTGTGAAGGATCCATTTTGATGTCCATGTTACTCACCGTTGGGCAGACACTTTCGTATGCTCACCTTTGTTGTCTCATTGTCATGAGAGTTTGTTCACTGTTGGAATAGTTGAAAGTGGTTTGGAGCGCCAAATGTCCTGCTGTGCTCTCTCTGTACTTGTTCTACGAACCTATACCTTACACTCTGGGGGATATTTTGAAGGTGCTCTAAGCGATGTTGGGTGACGTTACTTCTTGTTGACGTTCGAAGTATTGTCAAACAAAATGGAGGCTAGCTGGCCCCTCCCTCCTCCTCATCCCGTCCCCTCCCCCTCCCTTCCTCGCACTAAACCCCCCAACCCCTAATCCTTCTTGTCAGTTATTGGCTGGAAGACTAGTTTGTTATGTTTGGTGGTGCAGGTTGGCACAGTTTTTGTTGGCGTTTGTGGAGCCTGGGCTGTCTACCAAGACCGCGTTTTTTTACAGTGTGTTCAGGGGACAGGCAGCTAGCAGATAGTGAGATGTTTTTACAGTGTGTTCAGGGGACAGGCAGCTAGCAGATAGTGAGATGTTTTTTACAGTGTGTTCAGGGGACAGGCAGCTAGCAGATAGTGAGGAGATGTTTTTACAGTGTGTTCAGGGGACAGGCAAACACAGGACTTTCACCCAGGAGAGCGGGGTTCACGTCCCGCTTGTCACGCTTGCTGTAGTCGCTTTTTTCTTTCCTCCCGCGTGTCACAGAACCGTACGCCCACCCACGACCTTTTCCTAAACATAACATAGACAATAGTCCCGACCAAGCGCGTTTACTTACAGCGCTAAAGGGACATCAATAGTCCCGACCAAGCGCGTTTACTTATAGCGCTAAAGGGACGGCAATAGTCCCGACCAAGCACGTTTACTTACAGCGCTAAAGGGACGGCAATAGTCCCGACCAAGCGCGTTTACTTATAGCGCTAAAGGGGCGTCAATAGTCCCGACCAAGCGTGTTTACTTATAGCGCTAAAGGGGCGTCAATAGTCCCGACCAAGCGCGTTTACTTATAGCGCTAAAGGGGACGACAATAGTCCCGACCAAGCGCGTTTACTTATAGCGCTAAAGGGGCGTCAATAGTCCCGACCAAGCGGCGTTTACTTATAGCGCTAAAGGGGCGTCAATAGTCCCGACCAAGCGTGTTTACTTATAGCGCTAAAGGGGCGTCAATAGTCCCGACCAAGCGCGTTTACTTATAGCGCTAAAGGGGACGACAATAGTCCCGACCAAGCGCGTTTACTTATAGCGCTAAAGGGGACGTCAATAGTCCCGACCAAGCACGTTTACTTATAGCACTAAAGGGGACGGCAATAGTCCCGACCAAGCGCGTTTACTTATAGCGCTAAAGGGGCGTCAATAGTCCCGACCAAGCGCGTTTACTTATAGCGCTAAAGGGGCGACAATAGTCCCGACCAAGCACGTTTACTTATAGCGCTAAAGGGGCGTCAATAGTCCCGACCAAGCGCGTTTACTTATAGCGCTAAAGGGGCGTCAATAGTCCCGACCAAGCGCGTTTACTTATAGCGCTAAAGGGGACGTCAATAGTCCCGACCAAGCACGTTTACTTATAGCGCTAAAGGGGCGTCAATAGTCCCGACCAAGCGCGTTTACTTATAGCGCTAAAGGGGCGTCAATAGTCCCGACCAAGCACGTTTACTTATAGCGCTAAAGGGGCGTCAATAGTCCCGACCAAGCACGTTTACTTATAGCGCTAAAGGGGCGACAATAGTCCCGACCAAGCGCGTTTACTTATAGCGCTAAAGGGGCGTCAATAGTCCCGACCAAGCGTGTTTACTTATAGCGCTAAAGGGGCGTCAATAGTCCCGACCAAGCGCGTTTACTTATAGCGCTAAAGGGGCGTCAATAGTCCCGACCAAGCGCGTTTACTTATAGCGCTAAAGGGGCGTCAATAGTCCCGACCAAGCGCGTTTACTTATAGCGCTAAAGGGGCGTCAATAGTCCCGACCAAGCGCGTTTACTTATAGCGCTAAAGGGGCGTCAATAGTCCCGACCAAGCGCGTTTACTTATAGCGCTAAAGGGGCGGCAATAGTCCCGACCAAGCGCGTTACTTATAGCGCTAAAGGGGCGGCAATAGTCCCGACCAAGCACGTTTACTTATAGCGCTAAAGGGGACGGCAATAGTCCCGACCAAGCGCGTTTACTTATAGCGCTAAAGGGGCGCCAATAGTCCCGACCAAGCGCGTTTACTTATAGCGCTAAAGGGGCGTCAATAGTCCCGACCAAGCACGTTTACTTATAGCGCTAAAGGGGCGTCAATAGTCCCGACCAAGCACGTTTACTTATAGCGCTAAAGGGGCGTCAATAGTCCCGACCAAGCGCGTTTACTTATAGCGCTAAAGGGGCGTCAATAGTCCCGACCAAGCACGTTTACTTATAGCGCTAAAGGGGCGTCAATAGTCCCGACCAAGCGCGTTTACTTATAGCGCTAAAGGGGCGTCAATAGTCCCGACCAAGCACGTTTACTTATAGCGCTAAAGGGGACGGCAATAGTCCCGACCAAGCGCGTTTACTTATAGCGCTAAAGGGGCGTCAATAGTCCCGACCAAGCACGTTTACTTATAGCGCTAAAGGGGCGTCAATAGTCCCGACCAGCGCGTTTACTTATAGCGCTAAAGGGGCGTCAATAGTCCCGACCAAGCACGTTTACTTATAGCGCTAAAGGGACGTCAATAGTCCCGACCAAGCACGTTAACTTATAGCGCTAAAGGGACGCCAATAGTCCCGACCACGTTTACTTATAGCTCTAAAGGGACGTCAATAGTCCCGACCACGTTTACTTATAGCGCTAAAGGGACGTCAATAGTCCCGACCACGTTTACTTATAGCGCTAAAGGGACGTCAATAGTCCCGACCAAGCACGTTTACTTATAGCTCTAAAGGGACGTCAATAGTCCCGACCACGTTTACTTATAGCTCTAAAGGGACGTCAATAGTCCCGACCACGTTTACTTATAGCTCTAAAGGGACGTCAATAGTCCCGACCAAGCGCGTTTACTTATAGCGCTAAAGGAGACTTTTAGCGTCAAGAAGAACGACAAAGGCACCTGACCAAGCGTCCAAACTTTACGAGATGAGCGTGAGAACGTGTAGGCTAATGTTAAGCCCATATTGCGAGTGTATTGATGACTGTCTGATCTTCTGTCCCCAGTTTGTCTGACATCGGGTCTTTATAAATAAACTCGACATGATAAACCAAGTTTTAAAAGTGTGCGTCTGCCTCCTGTTCTCTGCGGTGAGGTAATGTTTGTTGAGATCTATTTTCTGCCCCTGCAGCAGGTGAGGGGCTGTGGGCTGGGGTGGTTGGGGGGCTGGGGGGGGTGTACGTCTGGATTAGCATTAGCTAAAACTCTCCGCCAGCCTCCCCGAGTGTCATCCCGCCTGCTTAAGTTAAGGTGCAGCGACTGGTGGTGATTTGCATAAGTAATTAGCTAATGTGCTGTTCAATTTCTCTCCCATCTGGCTCGCTGAGCTACACCTCATTCCTCAAATTGACAGGCCGGTCACTATCGCTACCCACACTGCAACAAGGCGCCCACCAAATTAATTTGTCAACCTTCTCCTGTAATGGGACGTTCACCTTGAAAACTCAATCTACCTGAGGAGGTGAGCGTCCGAGAGCGAGCGAGACGCTGAAGATTTCTCAACAAAAAAAAAAATACATTCTTTGAAGAATAAAAAGCAGAAAGCAGGTGGTGCCCGGTGACAGCAGGTGAGATTGGACAGAGAGAATGAGAGAATACTGAACACACATGCACACACACACACACACACACACACTCACACACAGACACACGCACACACTCACACACACACACACAGACACACACACATGCACATACACACAGACACACACACACACACACACACACACACACACAGAGACACACACACACACACACACACATGCACACACACACACAGCACACACACACACACACACATGCACACACACACAGACACACACACACACACACACACACACACACACACACACACACACAGACACACACACACACAGACACACACACACACACTCACAGACACACACACACACAGACACAATCACAATCAGTAAGCCAATCAAAACCCCACAAAAGGTCATATTTTATTAAGTCATATAAGTTATATTTTTTCTGTACATTTAATCTCCATATATTAAAGCCCAAATGTTTCCCTAAACTGTCAGAGATATGACTCTCAATTAAGTTAAATAAGAGGTTTTTATTTCTATAAACACTTACATTTTAAGATAGTTTAGTCTAAAATATATATATATATATATATATATATATATATATATATATATATATATATATATAACATGTGAGAAATGTAATTTGTGGTACTTGTGGTTTATTTGAGTATCAATTCACATATTTGGATTATTGAACCAAAATATAATCAGCTAATAAATGATGATGTATTAATATAGCGAGAAGAGAAAAGACTACAGATCTGAAGTCAGTTACAATCGATCTATCGGGGAGTTTAGAGTCCCTCGGCAGAGATATTTAGGAAACCCCACAAAGTCTTACATTTATTTGAATCATTCATATTTTTTCTGTACATTTTATCTGCCACTTTTAGAGTCAACATATAACATATTTAGTGTGATAAATATGAGAATCAGCCTTTAAAAGATAGCCAACATGGGTAATATGTCATTTAAGGTACGTGTGTGTGTGTGTGTGTGTGTGTGTGTGTGTGTGTGTGTGTGTGTGTGTGTGTGTGTGTGTGTGTGTGTGTGTGTGTGTCCAGGGACCAAACCCGGGGAAATGGGCCAAAAAGTGAATCTAATGAAACCCCCCAAATTAATTTTCAGTCTCATCTTCAGCTGCAGGCAGAGAGAAAGAGGGAGCCCTGGGACGAGAGACACTGAGAGTGAAAGAGAGAGAGGGAGAGAGTGAAGGAGAGAGCGAGAGAGCGAGAGAGAGAGAGAGAGAGACAAAGAGATGAACAAAACAAAAGAGAAAGAAAAGGACAAACTACGAGGGAGAGAGCGATGGAGAGGTGAACAGGTAGAGCTCCACCTCCTCTCTGACTGCACCGGTTAAATATCTCTTGAATGAAGGCACATTTTGGGTCAAACAGACTTCTGAATAAAGACGCCATCTTTTCACCATCAGAGCCACAAAAACTGCAACGAGTCGAGGACGAGAAACCCAGTCAGCCAACTCGTTCTCACTCCCAACTCCTAAAATACTGACTCGTGGTCAGTGTCTCTCAGCGGCAGATAACGCCCAAAACAACCCCCCCTTTAGCGCATGTATGGAACGCACCGGGCAGAGCAGCAGTAGAGAGTAGTACGTAGAGAGACAACAGTAGAGAGTAGTACGTAGAGAGTAGTACGTAGAGAGTAGTATGTAGAGAGACAACGGTAGAGAGTAGTATGTAGAGAGTAGTATGTAGAGAGACAACAGTAGAGAGTAGTACGTAGAGAGTAGTATGTAGAGAGACAACGGTAGAGAGTAGTATGTAGAGAGACAACAGTAGAGAGTAGTATGTAGAGAGACAACAGTAGAGAGTAGTATGTAGAGAGACAACGGTAGAGAGTAGTATGTAGAGAGACAACAGTAGAGAGTAGTATGTAGAGAGACAACAGTAGAGAGTAGTATGTAGAGAGACAACAGTAGAGAGTAGTATGTAGAGAGACAACAGTAGAGAGTAGTATGTAGAGAGACAACAGTAGAGAGTAGTATGTAGAGAGACAACGGTAGAGAGTAGTATGTAGAGAGACAACGGTTGAGAGTAGTATGTAGAGAGACAACAGTAGAGAGTAGTATGAAGAGAGTAGTATGAAAGACCGAAAATCCACACAGGACTCTGAATATCATGTGCCGTTTTTGTCCCATGTGTCACTTTTGTAACCCAACCACGATCATCACAGACACATGGACGGACAGAAAACAGAGACAGAGAGTAAAGTGGAGGTGTGGAGCTCGAGGAAGGAGGAGGAAAGATGTCTGTCTGTCTGTCTGTCTCTCATTCAGCTGTTCTCTTATTAAATTCCTTTGTACTGGGAGGCTTTTCACTCCACCAGCTGCTGCTGCCTCACCGAGCGTGTGTGTGTGTGTGTGTGTGTGTGTGTGTGTGTGTGTGTGTGTGTGTGTGTGTGTGTGTGTGTGTGTGTGTGTGTGTGTGCATTAAGCTAACATAGCTATTAGCTTTGATAGCAGTAGCCCTCCCATATGGCGAGCTAGCGCTGCTCTTTAATGTAGCATAGCACGGCCCTGATGTTGCCATGGCTCCAGAGGTGCCCCCCGCCCCTCCCCACCCCTCTTCCACATCCCCACCGCCATTTAGCTCTCCCTTCCACCGCGCCACATGCCGCAGCGACCTTGGCGTTTTCCAGCGGCACGCCCGCTGCCATCTGCAGGCGGCAGGCTTGGGCAGTAAAGCATCGCGACCCCAAGTTTTTTGGGCGCCGTTACGCCTCCGCCAGGGGCCCCGGCCAGATGGCACTACCCACTAAGAGGGGTTTTACTGCGGTGCTGAAGGAAGGCGACTGCGGGCAGGCGGGCAGAGGATGAACTCACACCTCCCCTCCCTCCTCCTGCAGCGCTCTGCCAAGTGCCAAGTTTCAGCTCCGCTCGCCTCCAAAACGCCACCGCTTCAATATTTCAGTCATGATTATCCGGCAGCAGATGATCCTCCATCAGCCAAAAGGGCAAAACCCAATCTCTGCTGCAAGTTCCATTTACACTCAACTATTGGACTTCACGGAGCTGACAGGTGCGTGCAGCTCTGGGGCGACAAATACTCGAGTATTCAGAGGTGGCGAGGAGTACTAGCGCGTGGTAGGGCTGCACGATATTGACAAAATGTGATATTGCAATATTGACAATAGATAAATAAGGACCATGTCTACAGAACAGGACGTGTTCTACTGGTTGGACAGTATAACATATATAAATAAGGACCATGTCTACAGAACAGGACATGTTCTACTGGTTGGACAGTATAACATATATAAATAAGGACCATGTCTACAGAACAGGACATGTTCTACTGGTTGGACAGTATAACATATATAAATAAGGCCCATGTCTACAGAACAGGACACGTTCTACTGGTTGGACAGTATAACATATATGAATAAGGACCATGTCTACAGAACAGGACATGTTCTTCTGGTTGGACAGTATAAATATATAAATAAGGACCATGTCTACAGAACAGGACATGTTCTACTGGTTGGACAGTATAACATATATAAATAAATAAGGACCATGTCTGCAGAACAGGACATGTTCTACTGGTTGGACAGTATAACATATATATATAAATAAGGACCATGTCTACAGAACAGGACATGTTCTACTGGTTGGACAGTATAACATATATAAATAAGGACCATGTCTACAGAACAGGACATGTTCTACTGGTTGGACAGTATAACATATATAAATAAGGACCATGTCTACAGAACAGGACGTGTTCTACTGGTTGGACAGTATAAATATATATATAAATAAGGACCATGTCTACAGAACAGGACATGTTCTACTGGTTGGACAGTATAACATATATAAATAAGGACCATGTCTACAGAACAGGACGTGTTCTACTGGTTGGACAGTATAACATATATAAATAAGGACCATGTCTACAGAACAGGACGTTATACTGGTTGGACAGTATAACATATATAAATAAGGACCATGTCTACAGAACAGGACATGTTCTACTGGTTGGACAGTATAACATATATAAATAAGGACCATGTCTACAGAACAGGACATGTTCTACTGGTTGGACAGTATAACATATATAAATAAGGACCATGTCTTTTTGCCCACCAGCCACTGTGGCTTGTGGGTGCTACCTTCAAGCACGTCTTAAAAGTCACCTCAGAGGTATTGTTAAGTCACAACAACGATGTTTTTGGATTTAAAAGTATTTATTTCTCGATAGAAGTAACAGAATATAGGAGATAAAATGCCAAACATATCAGATATATACAGAAATACGACGTCCTGAAGCGTCCCGCCATCGTGAATGATTTCCTTCGACTCGAGCAGCCAACGTACATACGTCACGCTGCCTTCACTCCGATTGGCAGTC
>NC_135864.1:1006524-1009024 GCF_031162955.1 Sander vitreus
GGGGAGAGAGAGAGAGAGAGAGAGAGAGAGAGAGAGAGAGAGAGAGACAGGGGGAGAGAGAGACAGGGAGAGAGAGAGAGACAGAGAGACAGAGCAAAGAAGTCCCAAATATCTTATCAGAAAGATGAAAAATGTTGCGTTTACTTTACACAACAGCAGCCGTTTCCCTGCTGCCATGAGGACGTTATGAAGCGACGTTATGAAGCGATGTTATGAAGCGATGTTATGAAGCGACGTGATGAAGTGACGTGATGAAGTGACGTTATGAAGGGACGTCATGAAGGGACGTCATGAAGGGACGTTATGAAGCGACGTTATGAAGGGACGTCATGAAGCGACGTCATGAAGGGACGTTATGAAGCGACGTTATGAAGGGACGTCATGAAGCGACGTCATGAAGCGACGTGATGAAGCGACGTCATGAAGGGACGTCATGAAGGGACGTCACGAAGCGACGTCAAGAAGCGACGTCACGAAGCGACGTCACGAAGGGACGTCACGAAGGGACGTCAGGAAGGGACGTCATGAAGGGACGTCATGAAGGAGCGTCAGAAGGGGCGTCCGCAGGCGGCGTCCGCGAAGCGGCGTTACGAAGTAGACGTCAGGAAGGGATATCACGCAGTAGCGTCACGAAAGTAGCGTTATGAAGTAGCGTTAGAAGCGGCGTCATGAAGGGCGTCATGAAGGGACGTCATGAAGCGGCGTCATGAAGCGGCGTCATGCTAAGCGGCGTCACGAAGCGGCGTTATGAAGCGGCGTGATGAAGCGGCGTCATGAAGGGCGTCATGAAGGGGCGTCACGGCGGCGTCAGAGAAGGGCGTCCGCGGCGGCGTCACGGCGGCGTCACGAAGCGACGTTACGAAGGGACGTCAGGAAGGGACGTCATGAAGGGACGTCATGAAGGGACGTCAAGAAGGGACGTCACGAAGCGACGTCACGAAGCGACGTTACGAAGTGACGTCAGGAAGGGATGTCACGAAGTGACGTCACGAAGTGACGTTATGAAGTGACGTTATGAAGTGACGTGAACATCATCTAAAAGCTGTAAACCCCGCCACGATGGAACCACAGTTTTAAAAAGTTTCCGCAAATTTCATCACATTTTTTAAGAAAACATGACGCATAATTAAGGATTTTAGCCCAAAACAATCACAAAAAAACTCGAACCCTACGCTGTCACTCCGCGCTACGCTGGTCGCCGTGATGACGGCGCCGTTGATTACAGGAAGGTGTTTACGTAGGTGGAGCTTCAATGCAGCAGGCTGAGAGGAAGTGGAAATGGAACTGGTGAGCAGAACAAGTGTTGTTTGGCAGTACTTTCAGTCAAAAGAAGGCCATTCAAGTCCAGCTACATGTTCAATCTGCAATGCTGATTAGTCTGGTGGTGGCGAGGACCCTAAACAATACACAACATCACCGCTGTTACAACATCTGGTATGAAACATCTGGAAGAATACGAGCTGAGCATGAAGGAATCTACAGACAGCAGCCAGAATGCAGCAACTTCAGGTACGGCAAAGGAAGGACAGTCACTGTTTACTTCATTAATGTGTTGACTGTGTTCATGGACTGAGGACGGGACGAGGACTCAGCAGAACCTCAACCAGGGGGTTCAGGACTCAGCAGAACCTCAACCAGGGGGTTCAGGACTCAGCAGAATCTCAACCAGGGGGTTCAGGATTCAGCAGAATCTCAACCAGGGGGTTCGGTATTCAGCCGAGCCCCCAAAAACCTGGATTTGGTGCATCCCTAAAAGAAACAAATGAGGCCCAGAAGATGAAACCGTTGCTTCTGAGATTGAGGGCAAATCTGCAGAGAGACTTTAAAGTGAAGCAGCGGGACGTTAATGATCTGAGTCGGGATGTAAAAGACCTTCAAATGAGACCTGATCAATACAGAGAACAAGAAACAGAAGATATGTGTGAGAGAAGATGAAGACGAGAAGTCTAGCTTTATTTAGATTAGGTGTTTAAAGCTGTGAAACTTTGGGAAGAGCCAAAGACTAATTTGAGGTGGGCAATACATCCTGTGAATAAATACAATAAAGAAATTCATAAATGGATCAACTTAAACAATAACTAACGGACAAAACGGTCATTTTCTGTGACGTAAAGCACAGTTTTTGTGGACGAAAGGAAAAAGAAAAGAAGATATAAAGAGTACGTGATGACTACACCTCAGACAACAACTCTGGACTTCATTAGCTGAACTCAGTGAACTAGAAAACCTGTGTGTGTGTGTGTGTGTGTGTGTGTGTGTGTGTGTGTGTGTGTGTGTGTGTGTGTGTGTGTGTGTGTGTGTGTGTGTGTGTGTGTGTGTGTGTGTGTGTGTGTGTGTGTGTGTGTGTGTGTGTGTGTGCGTGCATGTGTGTGTGCATGCATGTGTGTGTGTTGGTTGGTGTGTGTGTGTGTGTGTGTGCGTGTGTGCGTGTGTGTGCATTGGTGTGTGTAGGCGTGAGTGTGTGTGTGTGTGTGTTGGTGTGTGTGCGTGTGTGTGTGTG
>NC_135864.1:1014024-1019024 GCF_031162955.1 Sander vitreus
TTCCCCCTGATCTTGACGTTTCCCCCTCTCATTCCCCCCTGCTCTGGCGTTTCCCCCTCTCATTCCCCCCTGCTCTGGTGTTTCCCCCTCTCATTCCCCCCTGATCTTGACGTTTCCCCCTCTCATTCCCCCTGCTCTGGTGTTTCCCCCTCTCATTCCCCCTGCTCTGGCGTTTCCCCCTCTCGTTCCCCCTGCTATTGACATTTCCCCCTCTTGTTTGGGCGCCTTAGTTTAAACAGATTAATTCTTCTACTGGAGATACCACAGATCACTTTTGGCTGAAACCTCAAATGCTTAAAAACCAGAACGTAGAGCTGGAGATGGAGCCTCTGAATTAATGACTAAAAACAGACTTTTTTCTGCAGATGGAAATAAGAGAATAGAGATGTCTCTGCGGTGTGTTCTGTATGTGTTGTTCCTCCCTCTATAAATCACAGCCTCCTCTCTCTCTGCAGCCTCGCTGCTCTCTCTGCTCCCACGACGCAATAAAGCATCTTAACTGGGAGACAAAGACGGCGAGCAGAGACTTCCTTTTCGCAAATGATGATTAATTCTCAAAAGTAAAAACACCCGTTTCATATGAAAACTCAGAGGCCTTGACTCCCCCCCTTACATTTCCCTGTAATTGGTTCAGATAGCAGGTGAAGCAAATCACTTCCACTGTGTTTATTCTCTTCAGAGAGGGAGGAGGCTGCTGGGAAATGTAGTTGTAGCATTTAATCTGACACAAACAAACAGAAATGTCTTTCCATCAAGTTGTCTACGTTGTTTTTTTACCGTGTTAATGCCTACCATCGACTAGAAGACTGTCAACAGACTTCCATCTCACATCTAACATTACAGACTAGGGCTCCTATCCTGCACCCAGCAGGTGCATTCTGGGCATGCTGGTCTTACAGGGAGGTGTGTTCAGGTGCATTCTGGGCGTGCTGGTCTTACAGGGAGGTGTGTTCAGGTGCATTCTGGGCGTGCTGGTCTTACAGGGAGGTGTGTTCAGGTGCATTCTGGGCGTGCTGGTCTTACAGGGAGGTGTGTTCAGGTGCATTCTGGGTGTTTTGCTATCTTGAGGCAGCGGGAAATGATGGCACCATTGACCAACAAAAACCTGGTCTAAAGTCAATAACGCAGCATTTCATTGTTATTTTAACAGAGCATTAGTAAAATGCTCCTAGGCTCGTGCACAGCACGTGCACACTATGCTTGTTACACACACAGGGACCTTTCAGCAACACACACACACACACACACACACACACACACACACACACACAGGGACGCACAGCAGCACACACAGCAGCACACACACACACACACACACATGCAGAAGATTACAAATACAAATATTACGGTGCAGATCCTCCATCATAACAGCAATGCTCCAAGGTCCAAACGTGCCTGGCTTTTAAAGGGAATGGGAGATGATCTCTGATTGGTTGATTGCATGTTACGCCCAAAACACACCTCTGATTAATGAAGACACTAAGAACAACCCTTTAGAACCAGGCGCCCGGCACACGGACCCTTTTTACTGCCGTCAAACTAGCAAAAGTGGATTTTGGACACGCCCTAAACACACCTGCACCAGGCGCTTCACGCCGTGCCCTTATATCAGTAAAATAGGGCCCTCAGTGTTACGGTCCTCGCCGTATTCTGTATTGGATCTTCCATATATAGCCTAGTTGTGTGTGCCTAAATAATGAGGGACTGAGAGCTCTGTTAGACAGAACTGTGGGCAGGAGAATAGGTTGGTTCTGTTTATTATTTTGCCGTTTGATTCACCCTGAAGGGAAGCTTCCTGTACATAGGCTACTTAAGAGATTTCGTACGTTATTGGTATGTCAACTTCCACTCTCGACACACGTTGCGTTACACACAACAATTCCCTCCCGACAGCATTTTGGTGCAACAGCAGCGAGAAAAACTTCCTTTTAACAGGCAGGAACATTAGACAGAACCGGGATCTTCATTCGCAAGCATACGTCTGCTTATTCTTTTGCCGATTTTATCGAAATTCAGTTTATAAGTGTAATACATTTGGATGGAAACCTGGATTATTGGCTGATACCAACGGGGCGTTTAAAACCTGGAGTGGAGACTAACTGGGAGGTCAAAGGCCGCTCTCCATCACTCTAAACTCTCCTCTGGACAGATGACATCAAAGCTGCAAATGGCGTTAGAGGAAGACGTGGAGATCTCTGTGTGTGTGTGTGTGTGTGTGTGTGTGTGTGTGTGTGTGTGTGTGTGTGTGTGTGTGTGTGTGTGTGTGTGTGTGTGTGTGTGTGTGTGTGTAGCGGGGTCGTGACCTACATGTTAGGCCCGGCCGTTAAAGCAGGAGGGCAGCTGTCCGACAGCGGAGGGAAGAAAGGAGGCAGGAGGTGGGAGAGGTGGGTTCTGGGTAATTAGAGCTTGGCCCCCTCGTACGCTCTGACACTCGGCGGCAATTTATGGCCCCGCTCGGGCGACTTGTCCACCCATCTAATTGCAATATTAGCGTGTAATAACGGCGGAGTTACGGCGATCCGTCAGAGCTGCATTCCGCTGCCTCGGCAGGATTTCAGCCATTAACCAGCAAAGAGCGACCTCTGAGAGGAACATCAGCACACATTTATATGCACACACACACACACACACACACACACACACACACAGACACAGTCACACACACACACACACACACACACACACACACACACACACACACAACAGACACAGTCACAGACACACACACAGTCACAGACAAACACAGTCACAGACACACACACAGTCACATACAGACACACACGGACACAGACACACACACTCTTACACACACACACACACACACAAACACAGACAGACAGACAGACAGACATACATACACACACACACACACACACACACACACACACACACACACACACACACACACACACACACACACACACACACACACACACACAGTCACACACACACACACACACACACACACACACACACATACAGACACACACACACACACACACACACACACACACACACACACACACACACACACACACACAGAGTCACATACAGACACACACACACACATACACACAGTCACAGACACATACACACACACACACAGACACACACACACACAGTCACATACAGACACACACGGAGCAGACACACACACACTCTTACACACACACACACACACACACACACACACACACACACAGACACACACACACACACACATACACACAGTCACAGACACACACACACACACACACACACACACACACACACACGCTTGTCACCCTGAACTCTGAGATTTCTCTCCATAGATTCTGCTTGTTGTTGTGACTTTAAGGGTCAGTTCACCCAAAATAAATATATTTTGTGGTTTTCTCCCTCCGTCTGTGACCTTTCTGTCTGTTGATGATCAAACAGGTAAACTAGTGTGACGTCAGCTTGTTAAATATGAATATTGTTCTGGTCTCTTCTCTCCTCTGGGACAGGGAACTGAAGATCTTTGAGTAGTGGACAAAACAAGACATGTGAGGACGTCTTCTCGGGCTTTTTGGGGACCACTGATCCACATTTTAGAGACCAGAAACTCATCCATTGATCCAGAACATCATCCACACATGAATCCACCGTGAAGATAGTTGCAGCCCCTATAAAGACGCCCAATCATTTATATTCAGACACTTATGCATCATCATGATTTACAGATGTCAGTGTCATGCTACTGTAACGTTTGCATCGTTTTTATTTTATAATGTGACAACTAAAAACCTAAGAACCTGTAAAACGTGACATCCGACCAGCAGACAGGAGGTCAGAGGTCACAGCGGCGAGATGAGAAACCGTTAATGTGCTGCAAATAATAACACACGAGAAGAAATATGAGGGTAAAAGATAACGCGTAAAGATCAGTGTGTGTGTATGTGTGTGTGTGTGTGTGTGTGTGTGTGTGTGTGTGTGTGTGTGTGTGTGTGTGTGTGTGTGTGTGTGTGTGTGTGTGTGTGTGTGTGTGTGTGTGTGTGTGTGTGTGTGTGTGTGTGTGTGTGTGTGTGTGTGTGTGTGTGTGTGTGTGTGTGTGTGTGTGTGTGTGTGTGTGTGTGTGTGTGTGTGTGTGTGTGTGTGTGTGTGTGTGTGTGTGTGTGTGTGTGTGTGTGTGTGTGTGTGTGTGTGTGTGTGTGTGTGTGTGTGTGTGTGTGTGTGTGTGTGTGTATGTCTCTGTGTGTGTGTGTGTGTGTGTCTGTGTGTGTGTGTGTATGTCTCTGTGTGTGTGTCTGTGTGTGTGTGTGTGTGTGTGTGTGTGTGTGTGTCTGTCTGTTGATTTGATTTACATCAGCGAGACGTGAATTCACAACATTAAACTGCTTTACTGTAGCTGCTGAGCCACATCATTTGCATGATGGGTCACTAAACACACAAAATACCCCCGCTCAAACACACACACACACACACACACACACACACACACACACGCCATGTCATATATATCTGTGTGTGTATCAGACGGGGTCACAGTAATAAATCCTGCATTTCTTAACAGGCGTTAAAATACAAAGAACCATTCAGCGCTGCAGTAAATCACTGTGTGTGTCTGCACATATATGTTAGTGTCCATGTTACAGTGTGTGTGTGTGTGTGTGTGTGTGTGTGTGTGTGTGTGTGTGTGTGTGTGTGTATTCCCCGGGTTAGTGGACTAGTATCAGTGTCCTGTGGTGTCCTAATTAAAGGGGCCGAGCTGCAGAGTCTGTTCTGAAACGTTACTGAACACCAAGTGATATCAGAGGCAGTTTATTCCTCTGGGATGGCTTTAGCACATTTAAGAAGCTGGAATCAGAGATGTTTCCGACTCATTTTACCTTCTGTAAGTGTGTCCCTGTGTGTCTTAAGAGCCATATTCTGTGTGTAACAAAACAAGGCTGTTTGGGATTAATAGCAACATGTTATGTATTACAATTAACATGTTTTTGCTTCACGAATGTACACCTTTTGGAAGTTTTTGCCTTCATATC
>NC_135864.1:1039024-1044024 GCF_031162955.1 Sander vitreus
CACACACACACACACACTCACACACACACACACACACACACACACACACACTCACACACACACACACACACACACACACACACACACACACACACACACACACACACACACACACACACACACACACACACACACACACACACACACACACACACACACACACACACACACACACACACACACTCACACACACACACACACACACACACACACACACAGTGGGGTTAAATACATTTGCACCATTAATTGTCGCAGAAACATTCACCAGAATGCAGGAAAATGAACTGTGTTTGATCTCCAGAACTGGACTAACATGTTAGGTATCTAACATCTGGACTTACACACACTAAGAACATTTACATCACGTGTGTCGACCTCCAGGCCCAAATACGACCCCTCGCAGGAAGGAAAGGGGTTAGGGTTATCGCACGATAACCCTAACCCCTTTTCACGGCAGACGTGCATGTGTGGAAACCGGTCACACAACAGCTGAAATGGCTCCTTCATAGTCAGTCCTTCCAGAACAATGCTGAGGTTCTCAAGCTGTTCTCCCCCTTTGAACAGTGTTTTTAAGCCATGCACCCCCTAACCAGCAGGAATAAGTCTCTGATCAGTCCTTCCAGAAAGACGTGGAGGTTTTTTGTGATAGTTTTGGGCTAAAATCCTTAATTATGCGTCACGTTTTCTTAAAAAATGTGATGGAATATGTGGGATATTTATGCAATTGTATGCGATGAAACTGCGGGAACTTGCAAAAACTGCGGTTCCATCGTGGCTTCATAACGTCGCTTCATAACGTCACAACGTCACTTCACAACGTCCCTTCACAACGTGGCTTCATAACGTCACTTCGTCACGTCACAATGTCACGTCACAACGTCACTTCATAACGTCGCTTCATAACGTGGCTTCATAACGTGGCTTCATGACGTGGCTTCATAACGTCCCTCCATAACGTCACTTCATGACGTCGCTTCATGACGTCGCTTCATAACATCGCATCATGACGTCGCTTCATAACGTTGCTTCATGACATCACTTCATAACGTCCCTTCATGACGTCCCTTCATAACGTCGCTTCATGACGTGGCTTCATGACGTCGCTTCATAACGTCGCTTCATGACGTCGCTTCATAACGTCGCTTCATGACATCACTTCATAACGTCCCTTCATAACGTCACTTCATAACGTCCCTTCATGATGTCCCTTCATAACGTCGCTTCATGACGTGGCTTCATGACGTCGCTTCATAACGTGGCTTCATAACGTGGCTTCATAACGTGGCTTCATAACGTCGCTTCATGACTTCGCTTCATGACTTCGCTTCATGACGTGGCTTCATGACGTGGCTTCATGACGTCGCTTCATAACGTGGCTTCATAACGTGGCTTCATAACGTGGCTTCATGACGTGGCTTCATGACGTCGATTCATAACGTGGCTTCATAACGTCGCTTCATAACGTCCCTTCATAACGTCCCTTCATGACTTCGCTTCATGACGTCGCTTCATAACGTGGCTTCATAACGTCGCTTCATGACTTCGCTTCATGACGTGGCTTCATGACGTGGCTTCATGACGTCGCTTCATGACGTGGCTTCATGACGTCGCTTCATAACGTCGCTTCATGACGTCGCTTCATAACGTCGCTTCATGACATCACTTCATAACGTCCCTTCATGACGTCCCTTCATAACGTCGCTTCATAACGTCCCTTCATGATGTCCCTTCATAACGTCGCTTCATGACGTGGCTTCATGACGTCGCTTCATAACGTCCCTTCATAACGTGGCTTCATAACGTCCCTTCATAACGTCGCTTCATAACGTGGCTTCATAACGTCGCTTCATGACGTCGCTTCATGACTTCGCTTCATGACGTGGCTTCATGACGTGGCTTCATGACGTGGCTTCATGACGTCGCTTCATAACGTGGCTTCATAACGTGGCTTCATAACGTGGCTTCATGACGTGGCTTCATGACGTCGATTCATGCGTGGCTTCATGACGCGTCGACTTCATAACGTCCCTTCATAGCGTCGCTTCATAACGTCGCTTCATAACGTCGCTTCATAGCGTCGACGCCGCGTCGCTTCGTGCGACTTCATGACGTCACTTCATAACGCCGCTTCATAACGTCGCTTCATAACGTCGCTTCATAACGCCGCTTCATGACTTCGCTTCATAGCGTGGCTTCATGACGTGGCTTCATGACGTCGCTTCATGGCGTCGCTTCATAGCGTGGCTTCATAACGTGGCTTCATAACGTGGCTTCATGACGTGGCTTCATGACGTCGATTCATAACGTGGCTTCATAACGTCGCTTCATAACGTCCCTTCATAACGTCCCTTCATAACGTCCCTTCATAACGTCGCTTCATAACGTGGCTTCATAACGTCACTTCGTCACGTCACAACGTCACTTCACAACGTCCCTTCATAACGTCGCTTCATAACCTCACTTCGTCACGTCACAACGTCACTTCACAACGTCACTTCATAACGTCCCTTCATAACGTGGCTTCATAACGTGGCTTCATGACGTGGCTTCATGACGTGGCTTCATGACGTGGCTTCATGACGTGGCTTCATGACGTCGCTTCATGACGTCGCTTCATAACGTCGCTTCATAACGTGGCTTCATAATGTCACTTCATGACATCACTTCATGACGTCACTTCATTACGTCACTTCATGACGTCCCTTCATGACGTGGCTTCATAACTTGGCTTCATAATGTGGCTTCATGACGTGGCTTCATGACGTCGCTTCATAACGTCCCTTCATGACGTCCCTTCATAACGTCGCTTCATAACATCGCTTCATAACGTCGCTTCGTAACGTCACTTCGTCACGTCACAACGTCACGTCACAACGTCACTTCACAACGTCCCTTCATAACGTCACGTCACAACGTCACTTCACAACGTCCCTTCACAACGTCCCTTCATAACGTCGCTTCATAACTTCGCTTCATAACGTGGCGTCACTACGTCACTTCATAACTTCACTTCATCACGTCACTACGTCACTTCACAATGTCCCTTCATAACGTCACTTCATCACGTCACTTCATCACGTCACTTCGTAACGTCACTTCGTAACGTCACTTCGTAACGTCACTACGTCACTCCGTAACATCACTTCGTAACGTCACTTCGTCATGTCACTACGTCACGTCACTACGTCACTTCGTAACGTCACTACGTCACTCCGTAACGTCACTTCGTCACTTCGTAACGCCACTTTGTAACGTCACTTTGTAACGCCACTGCATCGCACGTCACTGTAACGCCACTCGTAACGTCACTTCGTAACGTCACTTTGTAACGTCACTTCGTAACGTCACTACGTCACTCCGTAACGTCACTTCGTCACTTCGTAACGTCACTTCGTAACGTCACTTCGTCACGTCACTTCGTAACGTCACTACATCACGTCACTATTTAACGTCACTTCGTAACGTCACTTCGTAACGTCACTTCACGCCACTGCAACGTCACTATTTAACGCCACTTCGAACGCCACTGTAACGCCACTTCGTCACGCCACTTCGTCACGCCACTTCGCCACGCCACTACGCCACTTCACAACGTCCCTTCACAACGCCACTTTCGTAACGCCACTCGTAACGCCACTTTCGCCACGCCACTTCGCCACGCCACTTCGTCACGTCACTTCGTCACGTCACTTCGTCACGTCACTACGTCACTTCACAACGTCCCTTCACAACGTCACTTCGTAACGGCACTTCGTAACGTCACTTCGTCACGTCCCTTCATAACGTCACTTCATAACTTCCCTTCATAACGTCCCTTCATAACGTCCCTTCATAACGTCCCTTCATAACATCCCTTCATAACGTCCCTTCATAACGTCACTTCATAACGTTCTCATGGCAGCAGGGAAACGGCTGCTCTTGTGTGAAGTAAACACAACATTTTTCATCTTTCTGCTGAGATATTTGGGACTTTTTTGCAACGAAAATGCTGAGATTATGACATCATGCAAGCCTATATGCATATTTAGCGTGGAAATGCAGCGAAAGTGCTGTGAGGGGGCGTATGGCACCCCCATAATCACGTTTTTCTGGAGGGACTGACTAAGAACATTTATACATCATATACATTACATCACGTGTGTCAAACTCGAGGCCCGCGGCCCAAATACGGCCCCTCGCAGGTTATGATCCGGCCTGAATATCAATTGAGGTTCACAACACATTTGGCTTTGGTTTTGTAGCTTTTTGAATGTTTTGATGCTTTTTCGGCACTTTTTTCCCTGACGTTTTTTTTTGGGGGTGGGCTTTTTTCCGCCTTTAATCGACAGGACAGCTAGGTGAGAAAGGGGGGAGGGAGGGGGGGGGGAAGACATGCAGGAAATCGTCACAGGTCGGACTCGAACCCTGGACCTCTGCGTCGAGGCATAAGCCTCTCAGTATACGTGCGCCTGCTCTACCCGCTGAACCAACCCGGCCACTTTTACGATATTTTTGTGGCTTTTTTCTCTGATGGCTGAGCAACGTTTTCAGTTCTTTATGTCGACCAAACTCTAAGTGAGACGTGCAGTAATACAGTCAAAGATATTTGACTTTTTCTCTAAAATAACAGCATGTGAATGAGCTCTACATGTCTGTCTCTGGATGGGATTCTTCTTTTTTGCAGCGTGGCCCTTTAAAGAAGCTGAGTTTGACACTCCTGATTTACATTCTTGTTCTCGGATTAATTTTCTTACAGTAAAGCATGAAGTGTGAGGAACGGGAGGAACGGGAGGCGAGGGAACTTGAGGAATGGAGCTGGGAGGTTTCAGCTGGCAGGATCGACTGGAATTGTTATTTTCTTGGCTCAGAAACCGTTCACAGGTTGAAATCCCACACGGGCGTTCTGAGCGGGTGAAAACCGGAAAAAAGTGGGAGTCAGCTAAAGACCGAGCGCCACAGCTGGGAAGGAAAATACATCAGTGCTGCAAGAGTTTAGGAAAGTGAGAGGAGGAAGTAAAGAG
>NC_135864.1:1051524-1059024 GCF_031162955.1 Sander vitreus
GCCTCCCTAGGGAGGTGTTCCAGGCACGTCCAGCTGGGAGGAGGCCTCGGGGAAGACCCGGGACTAGGTGGAGGGACGTCCAGCTGGGAGGAGGCCTCGGGGGAGACCCAGGACTAGGTGGAGGGACGTCCAGCTGGGAGGAGGCCTCGGGGGAGACCCAGGACTAGGTGGAGGGACGTCCAGCTGGGAGGAGGCCTCGGGGGAGACCCAGGACTAGGTGGAGGGACGTCCAGCTGGGAGGAGGCCTCGGGGGAGACCCAGGACTAGGTGGAGGGACGTCCAGCTGGGAGGAGGCCTCGGGGGAGACCCAGGACTAGGTGGAGGGATTATATCTCTAACCTGGCCTGGGAACGCCTCGGGCATCCCCCAGTTGGAGCTGGTTAATGTGGCCCGGGAAAGTGAAGTTTGGGGTCCCCTGCTGGAGCTGCTACCCCCGCGACCCGACCCCGGATAAGCGGATGAAGATGGATGGATGGACTGCACGAGATCACGTGTTACGTTGCCGACGTTTAATAACAAAAATGTTGCTGACACTTTCCGGTTTGGGAATGTTTCTTCCCACACGGCCGAGGCCCAGGAGACAGCTGCTTGATTGCAAATGTCGTCACAACGCTTTGAACTGTGGGTACTTCCCTTTGGTGAAGTCTGCATCGATGCAGACTCACGGAAAGGACTCGGGAAGTGTGCTGTGTTGTTTAAGGCGGCGTGCTGCGGGGGTCAGTCTGCACTGCTCCGTGCTCTGTAGCTGCAGGGGGGAGGTGGTTATCATGAGTTACTGATAAATACGCGCTATAATTATTATAATAATAGCGCTATCATTTAAGTCGGCAGCATTCAAAATTAGGGGGACAGGGTAGCATTTCTAAAAAATGTTTTTGAATAAATAATAATAAAATAATAGTGAATAAAATCGACAAAAACGTTGAGAAAAGTGTGGAAATAAAACAACAAAATGTTGAAATTTTGACCCAGAAAAACAAGGCATGGTCGACACAAAGGTTAAAGAAATGCTAATAAACCAGAGCAGGATTTCCTCCCATCCAGGAATGCTGTGTGGAGTAGACAGACCCTCCTCAGCAGAGCTGTGGAGGAAGGTCTGGCTACTCTGCTTCTGACTGGCTAGTAGTCCTTACCTAGGTACTGTCAGGACACGCCCTCATACTCTGCTTCTGACTGGCTAGTAGTCCTTACCTAGGTACTGTCAGGGCACGCCCTCATACTCTGCTCCTGACTGGCTAGTAGTCCTTACCTAGGTACTGTCAGGACACGCCCTCATACTCTGCTTCTGACTGGCTAGTAGTCCTTACCTAGCTACTGTCAGGGCACGCCCTCATACTCTGCTTCTGACTGGCTAGTAGTCCTTACCTAGCTACTGTCAGGGCACGCCCTCATACTCTGCTCCTGACTGGCTAGTAGTCCTTACCTAGGTACTGTCAGGACACGCCCTCATACTCTGCTCCTGACTGGCTAGTAGTCCTTACCTAGGTACTGTCAGGACACGCCCTCATACTCTGCTTCTGACTGGCTAGTAGTCCTTACCTAGGTACTGTCAGGGCACGCCCTCATACTCTGCTTCTGACTGGCTAGTAGTCCTTACCTAGGTACTGTCAGGGACACGCCCTCATACTCTGCTTCTGACTGGCTAGTAGTCCTTACCTAGCTACTGTCAGGGCACGCCCTCATACTCTGCTTCTGACTGGCTAGTAGTCCTTACCTAGGTACTGTCAGGACACGCCCTCATACTCTGCTTCTGACTGGCTAGTAGTCCTTACCTAGGTACTGTCAGGGCACGCCCTCATACTCTGCTTCTGACTGGCTAGTAGTCCTTACCTAGGTACAAACGTCTCTGCAGTGCTTTGGTGTCTGATAAACCTGGGTCATATTTCTTCGTCTCACCTGAAACAACGCGCCTGCACCGTGTTGCCTCTTGTGTTCTACAAACGATCGTATGTCACAACTCGGCGCGGTCAAGCTCCAAAATATCACGTTATTATCCTGATCATTTCATGCGACAGCAAGCGAGCCTGTTGTATGAACGGTACTACAGTATTTGACTCAAACAAACGACAAACATATGCAAGAACCCAAATGAAAATCTGTAATTTGCGAGCCACAATGATCGGTGAAGAGTGACGCTTCCCGTCTGACTGCATCTCTTTAAAACTTCCAACTTCCATGACAACAACAACGTCAACGCAGACGACCGCACGTCCTTGTTTAGTCTTTAAAGACTCTTTGGAACCCCTTCAAACTATCTGAAATCATGTGAAGAAACAGAAAACACACAACAGAAGTCCAACCTTCGAGAGACAAAATGATAAAAGTCTTTCTGCTTCGTGTTTGAACGTAAATTTTAAAAAGAAGAAAAGATAGTCATCCTTTAAGGGTCCTATTTTAACAATCTGAGGTCACGGCGTGAAGCGCCTGGTGCAGGTGTGTTTAGGGCGTCCAAATCCACTTTTGCTAGTTTAACGGTGGAGTAAAAAGTTTCCGTGTGCCGGGCGCCTGGTTCTAAAGGGTTGACCTTAGTGTCTTCATTA
Source organism: Sander vitreus (assembly GCF_031162955.1). NCBI lineage: Eukaryota > Metazoa > Chordata > Actinopteri > Perciformes > Percidae > Sander > Sander vitreus. Next base: position 1,054,065 of record NC_135864.1, read on the forward strand.
ATCAGAGGTGTGTTTTGGGCGTAACATGCAATCAACCAATCAGAGATCATCTCCCATTCCCTTTAAAAGCCAGGCGCGTTTGGACCTTGGAGCATTGCTGTTATGATGGAGGATCTGCACCGTAATATTTGTATTTGTAATCTTCTGCATGTGTGTGTGCTGCTGTGCGTCCCTGTGTGTGTAACAAGCATAGTGTGCACGTGCTGTGCACGAGCCTAGGAGCATTTTACTAATGCTCTGTTAAAATAACAATGAAATGCTGCGTTATTGACTTTAGACCAGGTTTTTGTTGGTCAATGGTGCCATCACTTCCCACTGCCTCAAGATAGCAATACACCCATGATGCACCTGAACACACCTCCCTGTAAGACCAGCACGCCCAGAATGCACCTGAACACACCTCCCTGTAAGACCAGCACGCCCAGAATGCACCTGAACACACCTCCCTGTAAGACCAGCACGCCCAGAATGCACCTGAACACACCTCCCTGTAAGACCAGAATGCACAGTGCTTTCACCGAGCTTGTGTCAGCAGCTGATTTGTGTGTTAGAGTGGAAAATAAAAACCAACCCTGGCTGATGCGGAGATAAGATGAGATCGACGTTCCTGCAGGAAGCGACCTCGCAGAGTCCGAAGGGGGGGGTAATGCTCAAGAAACAAATATTTTCACATCAATCTCATTTCCCCCCACTCGTTTTGGTTTGCTAAAACACTTTGTGATCAATATGATCACCCGGGCATGGATAAACATTTATTCATGCTTTCAGGGTTGGTTTTTGGGAAGCTTCTCTCCTCTCTCGGCCTCTGCGTTTTCCACCGCTGCTGCTCAGCGCTGGATTCCCCAGACAGCAGATTAATACAGCCGTGACCTTTCCGCACCTCCATTACCGATGCTTAATGCCTCATTTGTAGGCCGGTTTGTTGGAAGCTAAGTCTTCCGACTCGCAGCGCTTTTTGGCCGGGAAAGTCTGCAGAGAGACTCAGGAAGAGGAAGAGGAACAGGGCGGCTCAGGTGTGTGTGTAGGTCAGGTTCGAGTGCGTTTTTTAAAGCTGGGAAAAAAACAAGGCAGCCGAGTGTCAGAAAACACAAGAGTGTTAAAGTAAGAAATAACACCGGGGAGGATTCACACGTCAACACTCTCACTTCCACATATTTGCGATGAGTTCCTGCGAGGGAAAAAAACATCTGTTTTTATACATGTTGCTATTTTTTGCAGCAGGAAAAACATCCTGTACCGGAATACAAAGTATAGAGATAGAGTTTAATAGCTGACGACTCATCGCTTCATCTTTGCAGCTCTACGCTTTATGTAAGATTTAAAGCTAGTATGTAAGGAGGGAAGGAAAGAAGAAAGGAAGGAAAGGAGGCAAGGTTGGGAAGCAAAGGGAAGGAAGGAATAATGGAAGGAAAGTAAAGGAAGAATTAGTAAGGAAAGGAGGGAGGGAAAGAAAGGGAAGGACGTAGGAAAGAGGGAGGGAGAAAAGAAGAAAGCACGTAGGAAAGAGGGAGGAAGGAAAGACGAAAGCAGTATGTAGGAAGGAGGGAGGGAGTAGAGGAAGTACGTAGGAAAGGAGGAAGGGAAGGCAAAGAGATGCAAGGAAGGAAGGAAGGATGGAAGGAAGGAAGTAGGGAAGGAGGAAGAAGAAAGGAGAGTGTAGGTGAAAGGAAGGAGGCGAGGACAGGAGAGTAAGATAAGTAAGAATGTAAAGAGGGATGAAGAAAGGAAGTACGTAGGGAAGGAGGAAGAGGAGGAGAGGATAGTAGGGTGAAAGAAATGAGGCAAGGACAGAGAGAAGATGGAAGGAAGGAAGGAAGTAGGGAAGGAGGAAGAGGAGGAAAGGATAGTAGGGTGAAAGAAATGAGGCAAGGAAGGAGAGAAGATGGAAGAAAGGATGTAGGGAGGAAGGGAAGGAAAGAAGAGGAGGTAAGGAAAGGAGGATGAAAGGAAGGAGGCAAGGATGGGAAGAAAAGGGAAGGAAGGAAAGAAGACGGGAGAAAGAAGGCAGTAGGGAAGTAAGAATGTAAAGGGGGACGAAGAAAGGAAGTACGTAGGGAAGGAGGAAGAGGAGGAGAGGATAGTAGGGCGAAAGAAATGAGGCAAGGACAGAGAGAAGATGGAAGGAAGGAAGTAGGGAAGGAGGAAGGGAAGAAATACAGAGAAGGAAGAAAGGATGAAAGGATTTACCTGTTTGATCATCAATCAATCAGAATAGTTGGAGATTCATTTAATAGTTGACAATCTTTGCAGCTGTAGTCTTTAATGTTTTTTGTTAAGATTATTTTTGGGGTATTTTAGGCCTTTATTGACGGGACAGCTGAAGACATGAAAGGGGAGAGAGAGGGGGGTATGACGTGCAGCACAGGGCCGCAGGTGGGAATCGAACGGCGGCCGCTGCGTCGAGGTTTAAACCTCGACATATGGGCGCCGGGGTAGCTCAGTCGGTAGAGCGGGAGCCTCGACATGGGGCCAGTGTCAGTCGGGAGCGCCCATATGAGGGTTTAAACCTCGACATATGGGCGCCGGGGTAGCTCAGTCGGTAGAGCGGGCGCCCATATGTCGAGGTTTAAACCTCGACATATGGGCGCCGGGGTAGCTCAGTCGGTAGAGCGGGCGCCCATATGTAGAGGTGTACTCCTTGATGCAGCGGCTGCAGGTTGGACTCCCACCTGTGTTGCTTTTTATAACGTTTTTGTCATTTTTTTCACACTTTAGTCGCTCATTTCTAACATTTTCTATGTCTTTTGGCGTTTTTTTCAACATTTTTGTCACTTTCTTCGAGGTTTCTGTCTCTTATTTCCAACGTTTTTGTCGTTTTTGCCAATGGCGCCGGTGCTGTTGTGTGCAGACAGTTTCTCTCAGTGATGTGACAACTCAGCGATTCATCGAATGAATAAAAGATAATCGTTTTAGTCACGTTTCAGAGGCAAAAATGCCAAAACACTTCTCTACTTCCAGATTCTAAATTATGTTTTGGTTTTTTTACATTTAGGATCCCAAACTGAACATCTTTGAGTCATAAACTGTGGAATAAAACAAGATATAAATACGCCACCTCAGACTGTGAGAAATCATAACGAGCACTATTTTCTGACATTTTATAGAGCGAGCGATGGATCGAGAAAATAATCTGCATAACTGTCAGTTGCAGCACGACTATATGAAATATTTAAGTCCAGTTTATTTGCACCACAACACACTCTGAGACCTTCATAAAGACACATTTTAAATATCTAAAACACTGTGGTTATGCTTTCAAAAGAGCTTTTTCTTATCGTCTTCCCTGGTAATCAAACTGAAGGTCCGTTTTAGTTTCACTTCGCTGATTTTTGCGGCTTCCTGTTCAGGAATACTTAATGTAATGTTCATTTTTATAACAACAAATGTGTTAAGTGACAATGTGTTGTTATTCTCCGGTAGACACGGAGCTTTTAAGTGAGTTTCAGCTCACTGATTATCTATCCGGCAGGCTGCAACTTCTGCAGCGTTGTTTCTTCAGAAGAAAAGCTCGGATAACGCCACTGCACGCTAACAAACAGCAGACAGACTCAGTTAGAGACACAGTGGAGCATTTAGCAGCGTTTAAGAGACAGATATTTCCCTCAGGGGTGGGTAGAAACCAAAGAGTAACGGACTGAGATTCATCAGCTGGACACAAACACTAAGGGCTCCTATCCTGCACCCTGCACAGCGTAAAGCCCGACCCAAGTGTCTCTGCTAGTTTAAGACCGACCCAGTTGTCAGTTTCCCGTCCAGCGCCCACGTCGTTTAAACAGCAAATGCACCTGCTCCCATCTGTGGCCCATGGGCGTGCTGGTCTTCCACTCCCCCCTGTAGTCTGAGGTCATTAGGTCAGAGGCTATTAGTGGTTCCTGCACTCATTTAAAACTAGAGGGGACCGATTAACCCCAGCAGTGGCTCCTAGAGGCTGTGGGATGTCTTTCCTCCCTCTGAAGACTCTGCTCGTCAAGCAGGCTTTTAGTTAGTTGAGGGGTCTTGTGTTTAAAGTGCCCATATTATGAAAAAATCACTTTGTCTGGGATTTGGGGAGTTATTTTGTGTCTCTGGTGCTTCCACACACATACACACTTAGAAAACAACCATCCATGCTGTTCTGAGTGAGATACGGTTTCTGAATGTGTCCTGTCTTCAGTCTCTGGGTCAGCTGGTCAACATCTGCTGCTGCTGCTGCTGCTGCTGCTGCTGCTGCTGCTGCTGCTGCTGCTAGCCTTGTCTCTACACATGTATGTTTCCCATAAACATAAACATAAATATATACTGATCTGATTACAGCAAAGACAACGTCGGCAGGATTGACGGAAAAATAGGCTCCAGAATATTTCCTTCTGGATTGACAGGTGCAATACTAGAAACATTTTTTTTAAATGACATTTATGTCAAAACCTCGAGACTTTCAAACATCAACATGTCATTTATTAAATGTATTCGTGTCTAAACGACATATAAACATCTTTTCATATTCTATGTTGTCTGGAGATGCTTCCAACACGCTTGCGTGTGGTGTGAAAAATAGGCGTCGGTCGTATTTCTAGCACGCACGCGTTTTCTTTGTGATGTGAGTGTCACGCAGGCAGTGTGCACGCTCTAACCTGTTAACATGGGAGCCGAAATATAAACGGACACGGCACGCAGCTGAGACGCTCACGCCGCGCAGCCGACACGCTCACACCACGCAGCCGACACGCTCACGCCGCGCAGCCGACACGCTCACGCCGCGCAGCCGACACGCTCACGCCGCGCAGCCGACACGCTCACGCACGCAGCCGACACGCTCACGGCACGCAGCCGACACGCTCACGCCACGCAGCCGACACGCTCACGGCACGCAGCCGACACGCTCACGCCACGCAGCCGACACGCTCACGGCACGCAGCCGACACGCTCACGGCACGAAGCCGACACGCTCACGGCATGCAGCCGACACGCTCACGCCACGCAG